>NW_028301540.1:13067500-13170000 GCF_042242905.1 Orbicella faveolata | reverse complement strand
TTCCAAAATGCCCTGTTTAAGACATAACTGACGTACATCTTTATGGAGCACTTCAATAAAAACGAAAAACTCTCAGGAATAGTTGGGTGTTTCAGCAACCGTATCTGTAAGCCGGCAGGACATAACGAAGCTAACTGTAAGATTAGCATTTCTTCCACCTTCATTATATCACTGCTTATAACCCCTCTGCCGTCATGCTAAATGACCGTTTTTATACTAAGGACGCATTATCCCTCTGGACGAACTTGGGCAAACATTTTTAATTCGTCTGGTAATGCGTCTCTAGTATTAAGATGGGCTCAAGACGTATTATGCGTCTAGACGAACTATCTCTCGTAGCGCGTCGTTCAAGACTAATTTCAAAGGATAGTTTGTTGGGTTCGACGATCTGAGAACGCATACTAATGGGGTCATTCCCGCGGGTTTATGTCCTGCGATTTTCTGCGATTCCAGATGATTTCAGGGTTTGGACGCCATTTCGGACTGACTTTGTGGTACGCATGGCCTCGGTCTGATGTGACGCCTCTCTTTGAATAAAAGTGAGGCCTTACATCAAGTGCTACCGGTGCATTTCCATGTGCTTTTCTTCGTTCCTTGTTCTACGTAGGAATCTTCGCAGTTTTCTCCAAGGTTAGTGAAGTTGTATTAATTTATCCGAACTCAGTTACTACCTAAAATGCCGAAAGGCCCTAATCTAAGCACCAGAAAGCTGTGTAATGCTGTATTTTCTCCGAAATTGCGTGGGTAACATATCGATTTGTGATCTGTGTCGTCCTTCAGGCGTCAGCTGCTTTTCTCGGCGATTCAACTTCTCTGTGAGAATGAAGTTGCAAGGCTCGACCGTAACAGCTCGAATAAATCAAGACAACTTCATTGACCGTGGGAAAGAGAGCAAATATTCCAACGTAGCACAGCAAAGGACGAAAAGGAAATGGCAATGCACGCCACCCAACGATTTTCACTGCAGGTCAGCTTAATAGGCTCTTAATTGACGTAAGCCTGGTGTAAGCTTGCATGTAAACTTTAGTGAAAAGCGTCCATGTTTGGAAATAAAGTTTCATGTACTGTTATTCTTTTCCATAGTTATACACAGTACTTAACCTTGATAAACGATGCGCCGGCTAGAGTAATGTGACATGTGATGCCAATAAAGGACACAAGAGTTGAACAATACCCCGAAGAAGACACAACTTGGAAAACCTGGTAGGGGAATGGCATAAATGGGCTTTAGTATGCGCTGCTGTCAAGGGTATGCTTTTCCAGCAGTCTGCTTTGGGTATAGGAATCAGGATCTGGCAAAACAGTCGGGGATCTTGATATAAAAAGAATTGAGTTTCTGATTTTTTTCGATTAAATATAGTATGAAATGTTATTTAGTATAAACTATTAATAGAGAAGGTATTTCTGGTACTCAGCCTACAGTCAGGTGTCCAAATACTAACTGAATATTCGCTGCTATAACCTGAAAATGTCATGTTCCTAGCAACACATCCCATCGACATATTGCTAGAGTACCCCCTTCTTCCCCCCCGGGTATCGAACGTACTTCACTAATCTCTGATTACTACTAGTCTAGACGGATAATGCGTCTTTTGCCCATCTTTATACTAGAGACGCATAACCAGACGAACTAAAAATGTTTGCCCAAGTTCGTTCAGACGGATAATGCGTCTTAAGAGTGAATGTCAGTAAAAATCAAAGAAAATCCTAAAAATGTGGCCACGGTCGAAAGATCGATTTTGCTCATACTTTGTCAGTTTGAAGACCTAGTTAAGTAACTGAAGGAAATCAAGTTAGTTTTTTGAAATATCCAATATAACGGCAGAAATTCACGAAAAACGGTCATCGTACCAAAAGCTCAGATTTCACTTGGCAATAATCCGAAATTGTCCACTTTTCAGCTTCTTGCTACACAGACGTTTACATCGCTGTGAAACACTCTCAACTTAAAATGTATACATTGGTTCTTCCTTAATCAAGATATAGTGATTACTTTCATTTCTTTTGTTTTCTGAGCGAACTGATTCCCGATTAAGTAGACATACTTTTCTAAGGAAAACAAAACTCAAAAGTTCTGCAAATTCAGTGAGGAAAAAAGCTGACCGGTAGTGCTTCAAATCGTCTGATATTCTATCAAAAGACAGTTCAGTCAATAAATTTTAGGTTTACAGTTTTATTTTTGTGGGATCTACAAAGCAATTTTGCATGAACGGCGATCAAAATTCGTGAAAATTGCAATTTAGCCCCTTTGAAATTCGCAATGTAACGCAATACGCTAAAATAGGTAAAGCCATTTTTGTTTGCTTGAGACAGGGCAGTCAAAGCAGATTGATGTCTTTAACGTTTGAAACGCTTTAGAAGTAGTATTTAACTTAATAGTCGACAACAATTAAAAAAAGGAGAAAAAGGAACACTTAACTTTGAAATCGCACCCTCCTGATCTCTTTAGCTGCCCAGTGTCACGCACGGGCGACTACAAATTTGAATCCATTTGTTCACCGTTCAAAATGAGTCAAATTTTAATAAGAAGATCTTTGTTGTTGATGTGTGAAACCTTGCATTAATAAGAGAAGATTGCCCAGTTAACCTCCTGAACGAAGTAAAAAAGTTCCCAATGGTATATACATATTGGAACGATATTAGAGATTAGCAGCTTTATGCCGTCGTTAGCCAGTGGGAGGTTAGTCTGTTCCCACGAAAAGTTAATGTTGTATCGATAACCAAACTAACAACACACTTATCAAAGAAGAATCGCAGTGAGCCGGATAAGTTAGAAACACGCCGAAAAGACGATGCCGGCCGCCGAGTTCGTTCTTCAATACGGTGGAATTTGTGGCGTAAACAAACGCAGTTACGGTCATACCGCTCATATATTGAAACAAAGATACATGTATCAAAAGCCACTGAAAGTCCTTCAGATTTTCTTGCATTGAGACATGAGTGAAGAATATTTCTGGCAAATGTGTGCGTTTCGAGAAACTGAGAAACTTCTTGGAATCGACGATTTCATTGATTAGGTCAGGAACCCATGACCGGCTTCTCATTAGGTACAGGTCCACGGGCCCGTTTCTCGAAAGCCCCGGAAACTTTTCAGGCCCGTAAAGTCATTTTTAGTTCATTAGTTCATCGGTATCTTAAAAAGTGTAAACACCTGAAACTTCTTGTATGAAGGGAACCTCTGTTCATATTAAGAATATGTGAACAAAACAGCTCTGTAATCGTAAGGTTCGAGATTTTGCTATGGCTTTCCGGGCCCGAAAAGTTTCCGGAACTTTCGAGAAACGGGCCCCAGAAGTTGATTCATGTCACTCAAGGATCTGTTACCCACACGGCAAATAGGAATAAATTCATTCAAGTCCATGAATTTATTTGAAGATTCAGAGCAGTTCTTCCCTGTGGACTCAGGCCAGTGACGAAGTCTTTGATGAACAGAGAGCCAAGAACTCTCCCCGATGATAACAGCCCATATTCCGGTCCATTACTCGCACTTCCCGGATTGTACTTTCAAATCAGTCTGACCAGATAAAAAACAACACGCCAGTCCATGTGTTAAAAGTCGAGGTAAACAAATTTAGGAATAATAAGTAAGTAATTTCCGTAGTTTTAACGGTCATACCCGTAGTGACTAGCCAGAAGCAAGGTAGTTCCTGTTCCGGTCCTCCCCATGTCACGCACCCTCTCTCAACTCTTTCGTGACAGAGAAAGGGCCAGAACTGAACTAGAAGCAAAGAAAAAAAATTGAGGTGCGCAAGAATTGCACCACTGTTGCACACAACATTTTCTTAATTACGTTTGGCCACCTTGTGGCAACATCCAACGTCTTACAGGATATGTTTTCGAATTACAGCAAACCGGTATATAACGGCCCTGTATTAAGCGGCCATCCTCTATTAAGCGGCCAGATTTTAAAGTTCCGATTTATTGCTCATACAAACGCTGTATTTGTTACCTCTATTAGGCGGCCACCTCTATTAAGTGGCCGCAGCCACCCTGTAGCAGTCCTATGTTTGTCTTTCTTTGTTATTTTTATCTGTGGTAAGCGGCCACCATTGAACGGAAACTAAGCCACATGTCATTTCATGCGGTATTTTATTGTGTTTAAAATGCAATCCATCATCACTATAAAGAAAAACAAGTACAAAGCTACTGTAAGCTGATAATCGGCCGTTAAACATCGTTAACGCTTTCCAGATGTCCGCAATGTATTGAAGCACAGTACCATATCGTTAGACAACGCCCAGTGAGTATTTTTATTGATCCTGTATATTAAGCGGCCACCTGTATTAAGCGGCCAGTTCCCCAAGTCCCAAGAGTGGCCGTTTTATACAGGTTCGACTGTATTTCTTGCTAAGTTATTTGAACTAAAAACCTTGTTAAACCAGGGTCGAAGACAGGGCTCGTAAACTGAATCGGGCAGTAGTAGGTGGTATAAGATGATCCACAAGACTACGTGATAAAGTGTAAGTGGCACTAACTTTTTCAGAAGTGTAAAACACATTGAAGGTTAAAGATATACCAACATCTCATTAGTGGAATGCGCAGTGGCCTCATAGATAGTGCGCTCACCTCCGGATCGAGCGGTCCGGGTTCGAGCCCTGGCCGGGGATATTGCGTTGTGTTCTTGGACAAGACACTTAATTTACTTTTTTTTTTTTTTTTTAGCAGCTTAACTGGTCAATCCTCTATAGGTAAAGCAAAATCTCCTACATGATAAGAGATCGTCTTAGATAGGAATTGACACTACTAGAGCCAACGGATTTACACGTGTTTGGTTTGTAGCATCGGCCAGGTATATCATGCGTGACACAAAGCAGGGAGAGTTGGGGTGTGATTAAGTTGGTTCTACTTATGTCTCTTCGCTATTACAAACAATTTCTAAGTTAAATACTATTTTTAAAGCGTTTCAAACGTTAAAGACATTAATATGCTTGGACTGTGCTGTCTCAAGCGAACAAAAGATTTTTACCTATTTTGACGTGTTGCGTTACATTGCAAATTTCTAAGGGGCTAAATTACAATTTTCTCGAATTTTGATCGCTGTTCATGCAAAATTGCTTGCAGATCCCACAAAAATGAAACTGTATACATACAATTCGTTGACTGAACTGTCTTTTGCTAGAATATCAGACGATTTGAAGCACTACCGGTCAGCTTTTTTCCTCACTGAATTTACATAACTTTTGAGTTTTGTTTTCGTTAGAAAAGTATGTCTACTTAATCGGGGCTCAGTTCGCTCAGAAAACAAAAGAAATGAAAATAATCACTATATCTTGATTAAGGAAGAATCAATGTATCCATTTAAAGTTGAGAACGTTTCACAGCGATGTGAACGTCTGTGTAGCAAGAAGCTGAAAAGTGTACAATTTCGGATTATCGCGAAGTGAAATCTGAGCTTTTGGTACGGTGACCGTTTTCCGTGAATTTCTGCCGTTATATTGGATATTTCAAAAAACTAACTTGATTTCCTTCATTTACTTACCTAGGCCTTCCAACTGGCAAAATACGAGCGAAATCAATTTTTCGACCGTGGCCACGATCTCTTTGATTTTTAGTGGCAATTACTCTTAAGTCTTAAAGTGATCTTTGTTCAATTTATCATTCTGTGAATATCAAAATATTCATGTGTGTTACCCCCTTGATGAATATTGCTATAATCGGATGCTTCTAGGCTGCCGAGCAGCACACCATTTCTAATGAGATCCCTGTATTGCCAGCCAAATTTTGTCAGCCAGTCGCGATGATTTTGAGCGTGAGTGTTTCCAGCGGTGCCTGCGTACATGACCTCGGTACGCGCCTGTGGCTTCAAATCGGCTCAGAGCACGTATTCGCATATTAATTATGCCAAATTCAAACTTGTTTGTAGTTGGAAACATTCCAGGTAATATTTATCAAGATTACGAACGATTCAGGGACATAGGACGGCGTTGTTGTGTAGATCAGATTCTTGCTGAACGAGATCGACATTATCTTGATGCTCTTGAAAGTAAACCAGTCTCTGAATTATCTGCTCACTGTGGCTCGCTGGTTTAATGAGACTGAAAACGGATCCACTCAGCATATTTTCTGTCTAAAGTTATTGTTATTGTTTTTTTAAAGTACAAATCGCGGAGAAATCTTATTTGGATTCATTTAGCAGATTTACTGTTCCAAGTTATCACTATGATTATAGACTAAGAGTATTTACTCTTTCCCT
The DNA here is from genome assembly GCF_042242905.1 of Orbicella faveolata. Lineage (NCBI taxonomy): Eukaryota > Metazoa > Cnidaria > Anthozoa > Scleractinia > Merulinidae > Orbicella > Orbicella faveolata. Next base: position 13,163,807 of record NW_028301540.1, on the reverse strand, counting down.
TACTCTGTTGAGTCTAACACGAGAAAAAGCGCGAGAACGAAATAACTGTGCGCAATGCCGGGGACGAAAGGCGTGCTTATCGTCCCCAGGTTTTTGCGCGGCCATTTCGTTTGAATTTTCGCGTCACGCTCGACAAGGGACTACTCATATCGTTATTAAGAGCAATTCGCGAAGATCTTATATTTGTATCCATTCAGTAGATTTAACGTTTTAAATTCTAGAAATGAGTGTATGCCATTCGTTATGATGTAGTAAGTATTGCCTTCGGGGAGAATCCCATATAAAAAGGACGGGCTGCTCATCGGACATTTTGAACAGCACCCCTAGCTAAGAGGTACTAAAATCCTCTTTTGTGGGCGTGGCTTCTTTCACCCCTAAGAGGAACCAATTCTAAAACAACACATTGACTCCTGTGATCTTTTTTCGGCTCAATACCCTAAAAGGTACCGCAAAAACTCCCGCTGTAGACTTTTCAAGGATGGACACTCTAAGAGCTGCCAAAACAGCGTTTTGGTTGCCGTTCTTTTTTTTTACAGGAGTCCCCCCGGGGTGTTACCCAGTATCTGCTTGCAGCATTTAACGTGCAATTTCTAACCTCTCTGTTTTCGCAGTCCTATTTAAGAGTATTAGCACAAAGGAAGTAGCACACGCGATCTATAATTTTGTGATGATATTGAGTTCAAGGTCTTTGGTACAGTTTGGTGGAAATTGTAGTTCCTTCGTATCAGATGTGCTTGGGAAAAGACTTTTGTCCATGTCATTATTGTTTTTGTATGCTTGCATTTCCAACGTTGAATTTTTGAACGGGTTTGTACACAAACCTTTGAAGACAGTTTGCTCTGGCATGCACGAATTTGATACGTGCAATATAATAACTTTATCATGTCTGTATTAGGGAATCAATGTTATTACAGTTATCAGCGGTTTGACATACAAACGAGGCGAAAGGTACTCTCATCGACAACGAGTATGCGTCATCACAGTGTCAAAATGTTGTGGACTCACGAGGCGCAGCCGAGTGAGTTCACAACAAATTTTGACTTTGACAACAAATTTATGACTACTCTGATGACGCATATCGTTGTCGATAACAGTACAGACAACGCTAAACCACATTCGATATGTTTTTTACCACAACGTCAACGTCAAAGAAAACGTTTCTTCAGAGCGCGAGCTGAAAAAGGCATCGCGTGACACATTGGCGCAATCAGCGTTATCTGGACTCTTACCGACAAGGGCAAATTAGCCAATTAGATTGCGAGATTAGTAGCCATTGTGGCAAAATTTGCTTTGGATTGATCAGCTCAGCCTTTTTGAAAAATCGATTGTTTCAATTAATTATGGCAATGGACATAATTAAAATCCATATGCCCGGGGGCTTAGTTTGATATAGCTGTAGTTACCTTTTAGAAGAAAATGGCCATTTGTTGCATCACAATAACATGATCGAGAATCCAGGCCATACTTCATTGACAATGTGTCAGCAGCAAGACTTCCTCTAGGTGTTATTATCTGAATGATCCCTCCTGCTCCACCACCCAAACGGTACGTGTCACTTGGTTGATGTGCCTGTCCTCCATCCACAATAAGTTTTCCTGTCTCCTTTATTTCTACCTGTTAGTAAAAATCTGTCATTTTATTTGCAACAGCGAATATCCAACTAAACAAACAAAAATTGAATTGCATTGCCTAGCCGGCTGTGTGCTCGGCATCTCTGTCTAAATTTATTTTTGTGTTTGGAAAGTTTCAATTCGGAAGCATTACGTGTACATATTACCTTTTTATTCTTTTTGAGTTAAATAATCTTAAATAGATAACACCTGTATTCCCTTACAATATATTTTTTTTTACAAAATTATTTAACGATCAGAGTATTATCATTATTATCATTGTTATCACATAGGTGAATCGCATTAAATCGAACATATTGCTCTCAATCATCGAGGGGATAATAGGCAAACTTTCTACTTCTTCGGCCATTGAGACAAACTGAGAGCACGTGAGATAAATGTAACGAACTTACTAGCCGTTTTGTGGGCTTCGTATTAGAACACACGTAAACGGACTGTGTACCCTCAACAACAACAACTTCAACGACTTCATTTGTATCCCGCATCCATTTTAGTAAAGCTTATAAAAATTTACAAAAAAAACTGGCTGCCCTAAATAACCATAAGGGGTAGAAAAAAGAGAACCCATACTTTTCATAAAAGCGCTAGAGCGTAATTGACAATTAGATTATAAGCTCGAGATTTCTATGGGATGATAGTTATTACGGCGTTCGACCTCATAGACTATCAACTCATAGAAATTGAGAACGAATAATTGGAAAATTAAACGAGACTTACCTGTAAGTTGAAGTTTGATATGGATTCTATCCCATCATCACGAAGTGTAGAGGGATCACATGAGATTGCACCATCCAATCCCAGAATTCAAAATTGAGAGAGTTAACAAATGCGACACATAATTGGTCATAAAACCCTGGGTGGGTCCAGACAGAAAATATACAGGGTGGGCATGTGATCCCTTTACACTTCGTGATGATGGGATAGAATCCATATCAAACTTCAACTTACAGGTAAGTCTCGTTTAATTTTCCAATTCTATGCCATCATCCTCAGTGTAGGGATCCCATGAGATGTTGAGAGACAGCATTTGTGAACCCAAATATTCGAACTCAACAAGTTTAATGACCAAGAGAACTATCAAACAGGAAAGACTGTATGATCATGCATGACATATAAACTACAGTGTTCACAATGAACTATTTAAAATAGTAGTAGGATAAGTGCCTTGTTTTTGCCCCTCTTTCTGATAATACTGCACAAAGGTACATTTACTGGACCACCTGCTGTGCGAAGAATGGTTGTCAGAGGAACGTTTGCCTGAGATGCAGCAGAGCTAGACGCTGCCCTAATGCTGTGCGGTTTAAAACGACTCAGGTCAAACCCTGCGAGGCCTAAAGTGGTTTTAACCCAACGTGAAATTGTACTTTTACTAACTGACCTATAGGGTCTCACAAAACTGATAAATAGGTTTGTAATCTCGCCCCGAAGAGGTTTTGTCCGAGTTAAATACTGCTTAACAACTGAAACTGGACAAAGCCGTTGATCAGGAGAATAAGCTGGAAACTCAAGTTCATGATAACCTGGTCTGGTTTGTTTCAACTTGTCTCCTATAGAAACTTTAACAATGGAATCAGTAATAGACATATTACGAATATCGAGTAAGTGAACAGTTTGTATCCTCTGGGCTGATAAGAGGGTTAACAAAGTCACATTTTTAAAAGTTAACATTTTAAAGTCCAGTTTTCCGTTTGGAGATTGGCTTCTGAGAAAACTGAGCAGCAAAAGTGGATCCCAGGTAACTGTGTATCGTGGAAGAGAGGGCTTCTCTTGAAAAACCCCTTTCATGAACTGTTTGGTAAGGGGTAGTTCTCCAAAAGGAAGTCCAGCTTGAGGAGGTAATACTTGCGATAATGCAGATCTGGCAGTGTTGAGCGCACTGTAGCCTAAGCCCTGTTCAAACAATTCAGCCAAGAAATCCAGAGCCTTTACGGAAGAAACTGAGCAGGGATCAAAACCCCTTTTACTGCAAAAACTGTATCACTTTTTAAGGTAGACCTGGTATTGTTTTTGAGTGGTTCCTCTCAAGGAGTTGAGGATAACTGCTGAAGCTTTCTCTGAAACTCCTCTTGTTCGCAAAGAATCCCGGACAACCAGCATGCCATTAGTTTTAGCTTGGTGTGGAGTGGGTGTCTTAGATGACGATTTGTTGGAAGTGTCAGTAAATGAGAGGAACATGGTAGAAGAACTGGATGATCTACTAACATCCGCAGCAGACGAGGAAACCAGATCTGAGTGGTCCAAAGTGGGACAATGATTATAGCGTGTGATTGATCCTGCTCTGCTTTCTGTAGTACCCTGTTGATTATGGCAAAAGGAGGAAACGCATAAAAATTTTGCTCCTCCCAGGTAATTGAAAAAGCATCAATTGCAAAGGCTTCTGGGTCTGGTTTCCATGAGACAAAAGGTCTAAACTGAAAATTGAGTCTTGATGCAAAAAGGTCTATTGAGGGTTTACCCCAGAAAGGAGAAATCTTGTTAAAAACAAGTGGGTCAAGTTTCCATTCAATGTCTTGGTAGGTTTTCCTTGATTCGCTATCATCTATGACATTAGGTTTTCCTGGGATGTGGGCTGCGGTAATCCACAAGTTTCTTTCAATACACCACAGCCACAAATTTCTTGTTAGCTAATTGCATGAAATAGTTCTTCCGCCCATGTTATTAATGTAAGAAATTGCAGTTGACAATTTCTTAGACTAGGACAGAAAGTTTTAAGTGTGAAAAAACAAGCCAAAATCTCAAGATAATTAATGTGGTTCGTCTGTTCTTCCTCTGAAAAAAGACCTCCAGTAGACACATCATTCACGACCCCACCCCAGCCAGTCAAGGATGCATCAGAGTAAATAGTGACACTGGGGCTGCCGTGGGATACCCGATTGAAAATGGTATGTGTGCGTGTTATCCACCAGTTTAGGCCAGACTTTGATGTGTCTGAAAGAGTCATGACAGCATCAAAATTACCATTGTTGGCTTTTAAGGCCATTGTTTTGTCAAGCTCTAACTGTCTATAAAATAGTGGACCGTGCATCACACCTGGAAAACTGGATACCATTGAGCCAATCAGTTCAGAGACTTCCCTAATTGAGGGTGATTGTTTTCCACGTATTGTTTTAGCTTTTGTGACTAATTTTGTAGCCTTGCCTGGTGTCAAGGCAACAGTCATGGCAACTGAATTCAAAACAAAACCCAGGAAAGTGATTATCTGTCTTGGTTCAAAAACAGATTTCTCTTGGTTCAAAATGAACCCAAGATCTCCAAAAAGGTTGGTGGTGGCAGCAACATTAGTGTCACAATCTGCAAAGGTGCCTCTTTGAAGGTATGAGTCATCAATGTAACCCACATTTTCAAATCCTTGGGATCGTAGCGTAGCATAAACAGGTTTAAGTATTTTAGTAAATATCCTAGGTGTACTACTTAAACCATTTGGAAGGTAGGTATATTGGAAAAGTTGGTTTTTCCAAATGAATCTCAGATATTTCCGGTGATTTACATTGACTGGCACTGAATAATAAACATCTTTTAAGTCAATGGTAGCCATAAAGCAATTTGGGGTCATTAGAGTGATAGCGTTCTTAAGATTCTCCATTTTGAAATGGTGATATTCGACTGATTGATTCAGTTGTTTGAGATTCAGAATTAGGCGACGAGAGCCATCTTTCTTTGGGCGTATGAAAACATTAGAAATGTCCTCTCCAGTTGAGTGTGTGGATGGATTGAATGTATAGAGTGGGATGCTCACCTGGCTTCCCAATTGATCAGGAGCTACTTTGTGTGTTCCACACGGGCTCCTTTGTGTGCTTTGAATTTTGAAGGTGCTTTCCTCCGTTGTCCTTGGCCTTGGAACAAAAAATGATTTTGACGATTCGGATATGATCCTTGTCTCTTAAAATTATTGGAGCCATGTTTGGAAAATGTGCCATGCTTTGAATAAGATACTCGCTGGCTGACCTTGTTGGTTTCGCTTATTTCCTTGACTGCCTTGGGCAGGTTATCTCCAAATGAAAATTTTGATATTGGAGTTTGAGAGCTGCAAAGTTGTTTATACTGTTCATTAAGATCTGGTCTGATCAGCTCCCGTCTGATAAGGTTGGCTTCATAAACAGAATGTGAAATAAGAGTCAATGAATCCAAAGTAAACCGGAGGAAACATGATACACCTTCCTTGCTGATATTTTGAGGTTTACTTTTCAGAGCCAAGAGTTTGTCTGTCAAACTAATGATCGGATGCATGCTCTCGAGCATGCTAGTTTCGATATTTTGTATTTTTAAATCTCTTGATTTTGAGCTGGATCTCATTTTAGCCCAAATTTCAGGGTTGACTCTTGTACTTACTAAGTTTTCACAATTCTGAGGTCTGTTGTATTTTCCCAGCTTTTCTTTAGCGTTGTCCTCGGACAACATCGTTTTGACCATTTTGTCAACAAGATTTGCTAACTGTGAACTAACTGGATCATTCACAGCTCCTTCCGAGCCATAAATCTTTGACAGTGCAGCGAGAACATTGTCCTCATCTTCTGCTGGTTTTTCTGGCGTCTTGTCCTCACTGACAAGCTTTTCATACACCTCTTCCACGTCGACTGACTCGATGTCGTCATCAAACTCGTGCTCATCAGCATCTGATTCGCTGAGCTCATCTCTTTTCCTCTTCCGGGTTGTGCCGCTCCCAGAGGAGTGCATAAATTCTTTCACAGTCCATACCATATCAGTAATCGCTGTCCCTAACGAGGCTAGAGATGCTGTTTGTTGTTCTAGGAGTGTTTTAAGGCCTTCCATGACCGCCTCATGTTGAATGTGCGAATGAGCACGTGGTTTGCTTGTAACAGAAACGTTCGGCAACGTGGCCTTTCGTTTGGAACTGCTACCTTTTAAAACCTGTAGTTTGGGTACAGTTTTCTCCCTCTGCAGCTCACCCAGTGGGTCAAGCGATTCAGCAGAGGTTAATTTCTCCAAATCTTCCGAACGAAAAACGTTGTCTTCGTTCTCATCTGCCATTTTGAACCCTCGGCGTGGAGCCGTACAAAACACCGTGTGTTTGTCGTCGAACGAAGGAAAACAGGAGAAAACCGTGGTTTTCTGTGAACCCTGTGATAGCCGAGGTCAGATTTTGTGCTTTCTAAGTGTCCGTTCAGCAAAAATTTCCAATTTTAGCTAATGTTTTGAAGAGTTAAATTCGTACACGTTTTCTCTCTAAGCGGGAAAGGACGTGCATTGAATTCTGGGATTGGATGGTGCAATCTCATGGGATCCCTACACTGAGGATGATGGGATAGAATCTACTTATTTAAGTAGAATTGTTACTACAATTTCCTTCGAACAACGGTTTCCAGTTATTTCTCCAAGTATTATTAAACTTTACGCCTTAAAAGATCGTTCGAATTGAATTGTCATTTTTAAAATTGAAAGTTGTGTGCGCAAACGCATCAGTTTTTTCAATGATTTCAACTTTTTTAAAAGTCAAGAAAGCGTAAATGTGTTTCGTTTAGCCTTCTCAGGAATTTAATTAGCCATTTGCATCAAACACTTTCCTCCAAACTTTGGAAAAACGAAAAAAACTTCGCCATTTCGTAGACGACCCCCAGCCACTAAACACTAATTAACAATTAGATTAAGAGCTTAACATTTCATTGAGGGGAAATCGAAAGCGAATCTAATTGTTTTAGTAGAGTTCTAACTGAAATAAACGTAAATAACAGTCTCCAATTATTTTTATACGTATCATTGAATTTTACGCCTTGACAAAATCGATATCGCAAGTATCGAATTGTCTTTAACTGGTAAATTTGCAGTTTCTTACGCGGCGCCCCCGTTTTTTCAATAACTTCAAGTTTTTAAAGTCAAGAAACCGTCAATGTCCTTCTTTTAGTCTTCACAGGAATTTAATTACCCGTTTGCATCTAAACTTTCTTTCAAAACTTCGGAAAAACGATGAAAACATTGCATTTTGTGGGCGACCGACAGCTACTGCTCCCTAATTAAACAATAGAGTGTCGACTGTCGACTGTCGACTGTCGACTGTCGAGGAACTATCGGCTGATAGTTGCCCCTCGGAAATTTGATGTTCTTATAAAATATATTTGTCTGAGAAGCGAAGCTTCGAGGCCAAATATGCCAGTTTTAAGAACATCAAATTTCCAAGGGGCAACTATCAGACCGATAGCTCCAAGACATAAACACTTTATTGCCTTTATTGTTTACCACTGAATTTTGTTCCACGCGCCAGTTCAAAAATCATATTGATTTATTTTCAACTTTTTGGGCCGTGACAGCCAAATGTAAACTTTGAAAAAGAAAATAAACAAAAACCTACCCCAAATGTTTATTTTCTATAACTCCGCTTGTTTACAGGAATATTTTCACGGACGAGTACTATCCGTCCGGGTATTTTCCTCGGACGGGCACTGTGGGCTGATAGTGTCTCTCCGCGGATGACCAATATCGCGTCACGTGATCAATTTAAACCAATAAGAATCGGAGAAAATTTAGTGGTGAACTATAATGGCTGATAGTGTGCAATGGCTCAGCCAATCAGATGATAGCATTTGCATTGGTATACTAGTAGAATTCTACTTATAATATATAGTTTTAGGGTCATGAAATAATACAGAAAGTACGGGCACACACACACACATACAGACATGTAACACAGACTGATGTATTAAGCCAGAAGTAAGAAATAACTTTCAACAATGCCAGAAAATAATAAAGATAGATTCCGCTCAAAGTTCAGCAATAAGTGCAAAAATTATTTACAGTAAATATTACTCACAGCACAGTAACTTTTGAAATACTGTTTAAACCAATTCACTTTAGTTCATTTTTTAAGAGACCCCGCGATTAAATCCCCAAGCATTCTCAAGAAAGTTAGTTTCAAACATCGTAAGAATACTTAAAGCGTGTGTTATTGTGTTTTTAACTAACGTGAAACGTCTGTTTTTATTGAAATACGGATAACTTCAAGTTCAATTTTCTCTCGCATGGTCAGCTTGAGAGCCCAAGTCTCGATAAATTCTTCTTAGCTGTGTTCAAAATATTTCCAAGCCACGAGGTTGTTTGGTAACTTAATTTTTTCCATTATTGCTTGAATGCTCTGCGGAAATCACCTTAATGGTTTTCAAGATAATTGACAAATAAGCCAGTACAATAATTAAAGTAATGTTTTTCTAAAGAGTGTTCCACAACGACGTCGCGGCTACGCTGAATGCTCTGTCTCAACAAACGTGCTAATAAACTTGAAGATCACCGGCAGGAACTCGTCATATACTAATAGAACATTTAACTTGAAATGATATGTGTGTGTGCCTACTTTTTCGTCGAAACGAACAGTAGACTAAGTTCAGTTTGTCACGCACTCGTTCTTTGTTTTGTTATGCACGCGAATCGAGTTCGAGAATTTTTCTTTCCTCTGTGCGTATATTGAGTTATGGCGACAACAACTTGGGCGCTAAAACATGTTTTATTTGTGATTGACTGCAAAGTTCCCAAATGCATGACGAAGGAAAACAAAAGTCATTAGGATCATGCGATATTTTGCCCCCACGCCAAATTTTACATGAACCAAATCAAGTCAAACACCATTCGTTAGAAACAGGAGAAGGTGAATTAAACCCAGATAGCAGTAGAAAATGTGAGAACCTAGTCAAAAGCAATAATTTGCTGGGGTTTTTTTGTTTGTTTGTTTGTTTTTGTTTTTTTAGTTTTTTTTTGTTTTCAGATTCAAGAGCTTCGACTCCAGCACCGATACAATCATGACAACGGCCCATACCAGTATGTGCGTTAACTCATGGCCCTGCCGTTCCTGCCCGAAGGAGAAATCCGGCCAATGTTCGAGCAGTTGCGAGCTCAAGCAGCAACAGACCAGCTGAAGCAGTTTGCCGAGTACATCGCGGAAACCTGGATCGACAGCAACACCTGGTCGCCCTCTTGCTGGAGCGTTTTCCAGCTGACTGTAAGAAGAAACAATAACATCGAAGGATGGAACAATGGCCTGCATCGCCGTGCTTCGAGCAAATGGAGCATGCCATTCTACCTCCTGCTCGGCTGACGGCACTACGAATTCGTTTGGTCTCCAAAAAAAAAGCTAATAAGGATTCAAAGAGCAAAATGTCGCTCCCTTCAGGCCAAAATATTCGCTCATTGGGATGATTTTTCCAATGAGAGAAACATTAAAAATATTGAAGATCCGATACCAGGATTCATTATAAAAGAGGTAAAAAACGTTCTCTGGTAAAATTGTTTAAAGTTGTGAGCTTTCAACAGCCAGTCTGCTGTTTTCGACGGACAAAAATGAAATGATAAAATAGACCTAAAAGTTTTGAATATAACAAGCGAATGGCATATATTAAATAGAATACGTGTGAAAGAATGTGAGAATTCTGAAAGTGTAAAATTAGTGTTTGTTTAAAAGAATGTTATATTGTCCCGGCAGAGAGCACGAATTGTTGTCAGCCTCAACCGTTTTCGCTGTGTGCCAGGATTCCAGCGTCTTTCTAATGCGGCTGTTGCCTTTGTCAATTATCTCAGCATTTTTAAAGTCGATGGTATGATGGTATGTTGAAAGCTCACAACTTTAAACAACTTTACCAGAGAACGTTTTTTACCTCTTTTAGAGAGAAACGTTGCTGAACAACTCCTTAAAGCAATGTGCACGTCTGAATGGCCTGTCGCGAGTATTCGCTCAGCGCTCCAATTAATAGGCCACTGAGAAATGTATCTGAAGTTTTTTGGCTGAGCTCCCCGTAAATAGTTTTATTATATCTCTCAGTTAGTACGCGCGCTGAGATTGGTCAATTTAGCGGGCCGTATTCTCCTGTACGGCCCGCTAAAATTTAAAGCTTTTTTTTGCCAAACTGTTCCGTAATTTATCGCCAAGTGTTCTTAACTTTTATGGCAAGTAAAAGTTTAAAACTTTATTTTACTCTAAATTGTGTATTAAAGTCTACTTACGACTCAGAAACGATTTCAAATTGGTTCGTTTTGCTTTCCAGGCGTAGATATTTGAAGCCGTTCCGTGAGAATAGAAATCGTTCCCGAACCCGGCAGGCTCACAGCAGAGATATAATAAATATCTCACTAACTTCGTCTTCTCGGCCTAGTTCGTACGGATCCTCGCTTTCGAGTTCGTACGGATCCTCGCTTTTTCCCCTTCGATTTATAGCCCGCGCGCTTCGCGCTTGGGCCATAAATCGATGGGAAAAAAACTCGGTCTGTAACTTACAATACGGACCTCGAACTCGGTTAGTAAGAAGTATACATTATATACAACAATTTAAAAGGGTGCGTGACCACCAGGGTCACGCACATGTCGCCTTTGTGACTAGCTAAAGAGTAAGAGATTGAATTTCAACAACAACAACAACAACAAAAACCTTTATTAACGTGTCGGGGGTATTTAGCATTGCTGCTAAATACCCCAATTTGTTTGTTTACTATGTAGCTGTTGTTGTGTGATTTTCCTCTCGACCTCCCTTTCACCGAATAAAGTCTGACAGGGCACAGGGAGCAGAGGATCGATATGTTGATGATTCAAGTATTCGAGGCAAAATTTGTTCCCCTCCTCAGTCAAACGCTGTAATATCTCGGAATTAAACTGGAAATACGGTCAAATACGACTCCTCTGCCACTTGCGGGCAGTGATGTCTATCTATCTTCGCAAAATATTTTCGACTTAAGTGTAGGCAAAACGGCTTTAATGTAGGCGAATCGACTCAGACCGTGTAGGCGAAACGGATTCGGTCGTGTAGGTGAAACGACCTCGATGTAGGCGAAACGACTGGCATCCGTCTCGACTCCTCGACTCATTTCTCGTCTAACTTTCCTTTGCAGATTTCCTTAGACTACGAGTAGTCCCTTTCGCTGAGTCATCGTAACGCGAAAGAAACCAGCGAGAAAACAATGGCCGCGCGAACTCCTAGGGGCGAGAAGTACCCGAAAGTAATTCAAACTCTCTGGCTTGGTCGGTAGCCCCTCCTTTCGAACGCGTCTCGCTCCAAGGATTTCACGCGGCATTTTTTCCTCGCGGTTTATTTACGGTCTCATTCAACGGACTAAGCGAAAGAGGACTACTCGTGGTCTACGATTTCTCTTACCACTTTGATTTTCTTTCGCCCCTCACTAAACGCCCCTGGGTATCTTAGGACAACTCTGGGTCAATGGTTTGCTGTTTAGTAATCAGCCTACATTGCAATTAAGAATAGCTATAGGCTAACCTCGTTACGGTGTTGTCTCGCAACGGTGTTAAGTGGTGTTTAGAGGTTTTGTAGATTTTGTGAATAAAAGTTTGAAGAACTAAATTGGCGTCTGCCGTTACACTTAAACACCCATGTTTATTTGATTTTATGAAATTTAGAAACCTTACCTTTTCAGCCCTAAGGCGAATAAGTCCTCCTGATCCCCCAGAACAAATACTTGAGTGATTTGTCGGCACTTGAGCTGAAGCTCTGATGGATGCATCTAAAGTTGAATAAAGATTCCAGAAGATGTCTTTAAGATTAGAGCTATACTAAGGAAGCAGCTCTTCTAAACGATAAAGGACACTTTAAGTCCTGCTTTAAGAAAACGACTTAGATTGTTTAGCAAAACCGCGTTTTCCGTTAACAATTTATTGAACATGTACAAGTCGATTAAGACGAGGCCTAAGTGAGTTCGATGTTTTTGCCTTAAAGTTGCTAAGGTTCAGTGTTTGGTGAACAAGATACATCAACCAATGGAAATAAGCTGATAAAACACTTGCCTCTAGAGTACGGTTTCGCGAGTTAGTGAACACCGAAAGGAAAGGTACTGTAAATGTTCGGGCGTTAAAGAGAGTTAAAGAGCAAAAGATTGGTCTCTTGCCGTTAGGCTTTGGAATGAACTCTCACAAACTCCAACAGCTGTAAATACTTTAAACTTTTAAAGGCCATTTTTAAGATTACTAGTCGTGCTTTGGAGAGTTTTCAGTTAGGTATTTATTCATTTATTTATTCATATATATAGCTTTTACGTCCGTCACTTTGACCGTAATTGGTCTCTAGAAAACCAATTTTAATGGAGTGACTTAGGCCCTGCGCACTCTTAAAAACAGAGGTTTTACTCTGAAAACGCATCGTATGTTTTCCCTCCACACCGGTGCCGGAGGAATTCAAAAACGCAGCATGCAATCACCGCTCATTTTGTATTTGTGTTTGAAGAAGACTCGGTATGGGAAATCACATGATTATCCTGACGCCGTCATTTTCGAAAAGTTCCGTTTTCAAAATTTTTGCGTCCACACGAAAACGAAATGTCGGCGTTTTCAAATTCCTCCAGTTTCAAGAGCGTTTTCGAAGAGTTTCGTTTTCATGAAGGATAAGTGTGCACGATAGGCCACCAGAAAGGAAAAAGAAGCACCAGGTAGGCCACGAATGTTTTGGAGGAGAGAGAGAGGCGAAAGGAGATGGGATGGCAGTCATGGGAGAGACCGGGATGGGCGGAGGGTATTTCTGAATGGCCTTAGAGAAGGCCTAACTGTAGAAATAAAGCTGCATTTTCAAATTTCTCCGGCGTAATGTGGACGCTGCCTTAAAAACGGAATTTGATGCAATATAGCAAATATATCAGGTTGGTTGATTCCAAATATGTAAATGCTTTGATTTCGAGAAATGCCTCGCGTTTGTTAAATGTCCAATTTTCTACGTAGATGAATAAAAATTTCCGATTTATTTTATTACCAGTGTGATTGCAGACAGAAATGGACTTCACGAAATCCTTTTACCAATTAACCTATGTCCGTCTCGATTATAGGTCGTCCCAATGTGAGGAATCGACTGTTTTAACGTGTCAAATGCATGAAATCAAAATTTCATCGTGTTCATCACAATCAAACAAGAGACGCAAATGTGCAATCGCAAATAGATCTTCTAGTTTAGTCAAGTCAACTTTCGTTTAACTTTTCTTTCACCTCCCTCTTACCAAGAAGTGCTAGGATGTTTAGGGCTGATCTTAAGCTCTACCTGCTTCGCGAAATTGCTAAACATGTCGGATTTTTCCTGCACGTCTACGACTCATTCTTGCCTGCAAGGATGAGCCGCAGCAAGGCGATGTCGTGGGCATAATTGAGATCCTCCGGAACAGTTGATAATGTCCAGCGTATTCCTCTCCTTCTGTTTTCAGCAGGTTCACCCAGTCAATGACAATGTTGAACAGTAACGCCGACATAACACATCCTTGTCGGACACCCGATTTAACTTTGAAGCTCGGATCAGAGCATCCAACCTAGCACCAAAAGTCTTTATAGAATCCTCCCTGACATTCATCGCATTGTTCTATGATATTTCTTAAGGTGAAGATGTGTTATGCGCAGCCCTGGTCTTATTTGAAACCAGCTTGTTCCTTTCGTAGTGCATTTTAGCACCAAAAGAGACGTTTGATAATGACCTTACCTGAAGATTTTACTCGATAAGGATAACGTTGCGATACCCCGCCAATTGTTACAGTAAGTGCACGGTGTGCCCTTCTTAGGAATTGGCATCATGACACCTTACGGACTGGTCAAAAAGTACAGGGGGAGTGGGGGGTGGGGGCCGAAAGCATTTGAAAATGTGGTGGTTAGAAAACACATGACCCACCCCTTCAATTTGGCACAAAACCGAGTGTCCACACCCCTACATTAGGGTTGAAAATTACATGACCCACCCCCCTATGAAACGTGACGTTTTTGGTTGTATAATGCAGCAAAATCACATTTTGTGTATGAAATGATTCACGTTTTAGATTTATTTCTTAACAATAATACAAAATCATCCAAAAACAATATTGTGTTCCTTTACTTTTGCAACTTTAAGTAATGTCCATAAACTCTAAAAAGTTGACTGTAAGCCTTTCGCTACGCGTGGAACAGTGATCCATCTTGAAAAGGACTGTAGTGAGTAGCCAGTAAACTATGAGTCCCAGTTCCATAAACATGTGTCCCATATCCTTGGGGACACAAGTTGGCCATTTAATGTTCTTGAAGACCAGCATGTTGAAAGAGCGCAGTATTTTGAGTATTTTGAAAATTTCTGCCCTGGTACTCCTTGCTTATTCTGTTAGACTTGCTAGCTTTCGTACAGATTTACAATACATGAAATCGCCATTTCTATAGTACACGTCCAGCCAGGTGTACGTTTTAGCCAAGGATCGAAAAAGTTTTGTCCTTTGCAACTGGAGGGTATTACCTGTGTTATCGGCTGTGTCAAACGTGTACCAATTCCTGTTATAAAACAGGGTGACCCACCCCCCATGGGTAGCTGAAACTTGAACGGCTCCCCCTTAACTCCCTTACCAAGGGCTCAAAAACGGATGACCAACCCCCTTCTCTGCTCCGGCCCGGCCCACCAAACCCCCCAATACTTTTTGACCAGTCCCTTAGCTCCAGTCACTTGGTATTCCATCACATCCCATACTTTAGCAAAGAGTGGGAGTAATATCGCTGCTGCAACCTCCGGATGACACTTAAGAGCTCAACGCTAAATTGATCCTGTCCAGGTGCTTTGCCGTTCTTAAGATTTGTAATTAATGGCTTCAATGACTTCCTCTTTAGTAGGTGGTTAGGTGCTGACATCAAGGTCTTGGTCAGCTTCCTGGGCAACAGCAGGCTCCTCCGGGGACTCCTTGTCAAGTACTTCCTAAATGCCCATCGCTCCTCTTGTTCCTTCTCAGTTGTCAGTAATGCACCTCATTTGTCGCAGAATTAGATGTCTTTCACCTTCGCTGACCTCCACAAAGTTGCTTTGTGATCCTGTAGACTGTGGCTTGCGCCTTACGCTGGCCAGTAACCTCCGTATCTCTTGCAAGTTTGTCATTCAGTTTTTTTGTCTGCGCTATCTGATTACTTCACTTTAACATTGAGGATACTGTACTGAACCTCGAATTTCTCTTTTAGGCAAGTGAGCTTGATTGGCTCTCATAAGCTAACCCCTTTATTTGGTTTTTCCTTTTTGCAGTACCTCCCAAAACTGATACCAAGCATGGCTCCACCAGCCTCACCTGATATGCCGCCGAAGTGTTAAACAAATAAAGGAGCCTCGTTCTGTTGTAAAGCACCCAGGAAGCGGTAGAGCACGAAAGAAGTGTAGGGGAAAATACGAGAGGTAGTCAAGTGTTTTTCTCTACTTCTTGAGTGCTCTACTGCTTCCTAAGTGCTTTACAACAGAACAGAGCACAGTCGAGGCTTCTTTGTTTGTTTTATGATAAAGAATCCAATAATTTCCCTATGCATTCGGCTGAATTTTCAAACCAAACTTTATTTTCCAAACGAGTAAAAGTGGCGTTAGCAGTGCTCTGTTCTCTGTTAAGGCACGCTAAAATAAGCCAATCACAATCCTTGTTAGAATTCCTGAAATAATTTGATTGGCCAACGAGGCGACGGTTGTCAACCACAAACTAGACTAAAGCTTTCGAGTAGTTTCAAGCGGCTTTCGAGAGATGAACGATGGCTTCAAAGTTCGGGAGCCTGTTGGCAGGCTAATATTTTAATTGATCACTCCCCCAATGGGGCTTTTCGGGGCCAATGAAACCAAATAATGCAAATGAACATAAGATGGTTAAAAATCCCAACTGGCGGGAGGCAGACCAGTTGGCTATTTACAAGCGTGGCTGAGGAGTTGAACTGGGGTCTACCGAGAAACAACTCCAGCTTAGTGGTCAGGGCGGCACTTGAACCTGCGACCACCGGATTTCAAATCCGGGGCTGTAACCACTCGGACACACTGCCTTGTTATCTTTTCCTACTACTGTATATGTAAACACACTCAATCCCTTCTAGGTAATATGATAATCTAAGAATGCTAGTTCGCGTGAATTCAAAACATATCAATTCAGTACTTAATAAAATGTCTCCCTCGTCGGCCACAAGTTCTATGGCTCCGCCTCCAGCGGCACTTCCCGGATTCTCTAAGCACGAACCTGAGATAAAATAACAAATATATAACAGCAAAAGCTAGATAGGTCCTTATATTAAAATAGTCAGCTAATAACTACATTATTCCTTCGGGGAACAAGTTTGAGCTTAGGAGAGTTATACTGGTTGTTTGCTTTATTGGGAGAAGCTCATGAAATAGAGTAGTTGAAAAAAATTCTCAGCTTCAGAAGAAGAAGTTAACTGGTGTTGAAGAAAAGGAGTGCACTCCGCAAATTAAATACACTTTGAGACTAGACAAAGACTGGGTTGAGCGGTAGTAGCAGATGGACAACAACTATTTTATTTTGCTTAATACACAGAATATTATACAGCAAGAAAATAAATTAAACTTAAATAAGCAAAAAATAAAAAATAAAAAACTACTCAAAATAGTAAGAACTAAACGAGCTGAGTAGTGAGCTCTAAATCGGTTGTAAGAAAAATAAAGAAAAGAAGACGAAAAAAAAGTGAGCGCGTTTTGCTTGGCACCGCCACAGGGAAGGTTTTGTTATGGAAATCATTGTATGCGAGTAAACCAGGGAAAAACGAGGAAAGCCAGTAGCAATTCAGACAGTGGTGCCTCACCAAAGCTGGTCAGGAAACGTAACATCTTGACCATGGCGTCCATAGCGGCACAAGGAGAACAAGACGAAAGGAATATGTCTTCATTTATTAAAATATGTCTACATTCGACATGTTCAAAGCATTTAAATAAACTGAGTAAAATACTGAAACCCTGATAAATGATTTAAGGTGGCTTACTACAATTTCGAGTGAGTAAGAGACGCCAAATTCCACCTCTTTATTAAATGTTCAGAATGGTTTGTTTATTTTCCCTAACAATACAACTAGCTGCTTAAAACAGACTGGGCACTAATGGTTTCAATGAAGTTTTTCTTTATCTCCCTTTACGACCCCACCTAATAACCTTTCACCTCCTCGTTAGAAATCTTTTGCAGAGAGAAGAAATTTCGGCAAAATGCTAAGTGTTACTGCCAAAAAGCGAATCCTTCTTTGGCCACATACAGCAGTTGGTTCCAAACACCGAAACGAGAAGAGGATTGAACTTAAAGAAACAACAAAAAATACAAACTTACAAATGCAGAAATGTACCGCTGAAAGGCGACTTAAAGCGAAACGCAAGGAACGAAATAATTTAAAACTTACATTGTACTCGTGCTTTAGACCGCGAAAGGGCAACTCTATATAGGTTTATCACACTAGATGTATTCTCCCTGAGATCAACGGTGAAACTAAAAACCGCAGCGTGCCCGAAAACTAAAAAACTAGAATGCTAAAACAAGATGCAAATTATACTTAACGCGCGGGAAAGTAACACAAAACGAATTACCAAAGGAACGCTAATGAACCCAAAATAAAAGAGAGTGCTAGATTCTACACTAAGCGCAAATTTGTCTCCACTGAGCTTTCATTCCTATGTGATCTTTGGTAGCAAAAAGGGCTGTGTAAAAGTATGTTGTTATCACTCTCTATCCTTAACTTTTTTGTGGCTTTTCCGTGGACAACATAAATAAGTTAAATGCGTGAAGAGCAAAATCAGCATTAACCCATTGAGTCCCGGAGCTTTTTGCCACAAACGCGTTTTTTGGACATTTTGGATATTTTTAGGCTGTATATGAGCCAAATTAGGTGCAATCTACTCAAAAACACATTTGCAACATGACAACATGCCTTTCTTTCCACTGGCATCGTGTTTTACGGCATTTTTGCTCGGGCATGCACAGAAATCAATCTACGTCTTTAAGCTTTTGGCCTTTTTAATATTTGTTTTTGCCTTTCCTTTTTAAACTCGTGGATACGCGAAGCGTAGAAACGTGTTTCTTGCGGGGACTCCGATATGCAAATGTGTCACTCACTCAGGTGTAGACACTGTTCGTAATTAGTCGGCCCGAACGAGAGCGCCCGAGTCCGATGCCATGTTGGAATAGTAACCGAGCCCGACGCCATATTGGAATAGTAACCGTGCAGCCAGTATCGTTTTTGCGCGGTTACTACTCCTACATCGTGTAGATGATCGTAGCTTTTACACGACCATTAAGTGTTTCGCTAAATTAAAGTGGAGTTGACTTCAAATGTTCGAATTAGTACTATGGCCAACTTGAAGGCAGAATTCATGAGCATTAGACTCGTCTAGGCGTTAGACATGACTAGGAGATGAGCATTTGTTTGCTGGAAAGTGAACTTGGTAAGCGTTAATGGAATGTCTGAGCGAAACAAGCACCATTATATAATATTGTAATTTTATTGTTATAATTTAGCAACATCTAAACCTGAGACCAGCCGAAATATTGTTTTAAATACACCACGTTGTGTCAGCCTCGCAGTAGTCTTTGACCTAATTATTATCGTTTTACTTTTCAAGTTTGGCTGATTAGATCTCTTGTGAGATCCAACGTTCAATCAAGCAGGAGCTTTGCAGTTTATAGCACGTAAGTTTTTTATGTTGAGCTGTCCACGCTGAACCAGCATCAAGTTAAGTTTAGATTTAAGTTTTGTTCTCTATACTTGTCTTGTTTATTTTAGTGCATTGATCTGAACTCTAAGTGGGATGTGAAATACCCATAAACTTGGAAAGAAATTCCCAAATACTTGATTGTGACAAGCTTAAATGATTTTTACCCGTCTTTTGTTTACACTTTTGCTTCCTGATTGAAAAGATAACAAAGGGAAAGAAACCCCCTGTGAGCTTGTTGGAACACATATTTATGGGTCAACAGATTTTTTGGATCAGCGCTGAAAATGCTTGCAAAAGAGGCTATTTATTTTGATGTATTTTACATGTAACATATATAGAGACAAGTGGTTCCACATTGGGAAAGAAGTGCTGTCTCATAAGAAACCTTACCTATAGCCTTAAATGAAATGCGATGAAAAACGTCTCTAAGCTTGTACGACTTAAATACATGCAAATTTTCCCAGCAGGCAGACAAATATCAACATCAAGATCTGAGTGTGGGGGTAAGGGGGGGGGGGGGGGGGGGGAGTACTCTATGATTGTTTGGACAGGAGTGTCCTCTCTGACCCAAGAACCCGTAGCCTTTACCACTCCATGTTCAGCTGCAATTTTGCCACCTTAGCTATTCTGGACGTATGTCTTTGTAATATGGGCGCAACAAAAGCCAACGAGAAAAGCCTACCCTTTGTGAGATAAGTGCGACCTTGCGTGGCACGATTTAACCCGGCTTGTTTCAACAGCCTTTAATAATACACCAGTAATTGCAAGTTCTCCAACATGTTTCATCTCCAGATTACTAAATCCACGAGTTTGGCCATAGGTCTCCAGATCTTTTGATTCTCCTTTTCTTTCCTTTTTGCTGCAGTGATTGACCTTCTATTGGCCTTGCTTCCAGTTCAAAAAGTTCTGAGAAAGCATCATCAAGACGGGCAATTTTTACCATGGGGTAGCCATGTGTTGTTGCAGGAAATTTTGCTCAGAGTTTTTCACTCAAAATTTCTGAGCATTTTCTTGCATATTTCAGGCTCCATTGAGCTGATCTCTCTGATCTGGGTATCATTGGAAAGATCGTTTCCTCCTGCAGAAAGTGATCATAGATGATGCCAAGTTTGGTCAAAGGTGATGACGTCAGAAGGGGAACGAAGGCCAAGGTCGTCACGGCCGGTTTCGGGCGGCATGGGAGTCAATGGGTTAATTAATATTAGAAAGCGCTTCAAGCGCGCTAAATGATTCTGTTTTCTAATCTACGTACATACGTGCCAGAAGAGACTAGAGTCTTTTTCGAGCCGAACATTCACAACATGGCATAGATTATTCCATTTCCAAACCTTTTTATTCTTATGCTTAAGCCGGTGTTTGTCTTTGAGTATAGGGAATACAACCCTTGGGCTTTCCAATAGGTCAACAGTGTTTTAATTAAAGCGTAACACGTACAAGTACAATTAAGAACTTTTCCTTTTGTGTTCTAAGAGCAGTACTTTTTGTTGAATACGATCATTACTGTACATATTTCGTAGTATTAGTGAATATATGAAAGATCACATATTTGAACTGCGGAGAAAGATATGAAGACATGCTTGATCATTAAAGATATATACACAGCTTTAGTAGCTGTGAAATTAAAGCCTGAAAAAAGTCATGTCTTCATATCAGGCTTTAATTTCACAGCTGCTTAAGCTGTGTATATAACTCTCGGTACTGCGATGATCAATCATGTCTTCATATCTCTCCGCAGTTCAAATTCTGATTTTTGATATAGTCACTTGTATCTTCACCATCTACGGGTATATTACAAACTCGCAATGTGACCAGCTCTCAGTTGGCTTGATAGCTCAGTTGGTAGAGCACTGCACCGGTATCGCAGAGTTCATGGGTTCGAATTCCGTTCAAACCTGAATCATTTTTAGGCTTTAATTTCACAACTGCTTAAGTTGTGTGCCTAACTGCGATGATCAATCACATCTTCATATCTTTCTCCGCAATTTAAATATATGATCTTTGATATATCCACTTATATCTCCACATGATCTACGAGTGTATTACGAACTCACAACGTGACCAGCTCTCAGTTGGCTTGATAGCTCATTTGGTAGAACACTGCACCGGTATCGCAAAGGTTATGGGTTCAGGTCTTTTTTTCAGTTTTGTTTTTCAGGCTTTAATTTCACAACTGCTTAAGCTCTGTGTATAACTGCGATGATGAATCATGTCTTAATTGGTTCAGGCTTGAACGGAATTCGAACTCATGGCAATTGTGATACCGGTGCAGTGCTCACACTTTAGCGAGAACACTTGCGGACTGAATTGCAGCTATGACTAGCTGTAAACTCGTGGTCATCAGTTCATTCAACAATTTTGAGGTATCAGGGTCTCGTAAAGGTGAATATTCTTCATTCTTACTACACTAACACGAGACATTCAATGTGAATAGCTTATTGAAGATGCGTCAGTCAATCAGTTGGTGGGTCAGTCGGTCGGACGGTCGGTCAGTCATCTGACGCAGATGTATTCTGTCTAATAAGATAAGCTACATCCTTGCAAATTACAACTGCTCTTTACATGTGGCCAAAAAATATGTGGAAACGTTATTCCTTGTCTAATGCACCAGCAGGAAACCCCGTGGAAAGGGTACAAAATCAGTAACGTAGAACATGATTTACTACTACACATGCAAACTGTTATGACAAAAGCTCAATAAAAAAGTGCACGAACTTGAAGACTGCCGACCTAGAATGACCTAAATCTCCCGCAAAAAGCCTAAATAGTTCTTAAACGTCCCATGACACCCCGCGAGCCTCTCCATCGTGCCGTCAGAAATTACTTATTTTGTCTTCTCGAGGATCTAATTATCGCTTTTATTTCTAATCTTCCTCCGAAACTTCGAAGAAACGAAAAAACGTGGCCATCATGTTGACGCAATCAAATCCCCTCACACTGATTGGCTCAGCCAATCAGATTGCAGCATTTTCATAGGTGTACAAATAGAATTCTTCTCAATAGCGGTTAAAACTTCAGCACGTTCAATTGATCGGGTGAGGTCTGAAACGGCATTTATCGCGTGATTATCGTCCGGTCGACCGTATGACCTGGTGATTTTGACGAATTAGTGCAAAGGAAAAAGTAGGCTGGATTATACAAAAAGATAGAACACAATTGCAATCTCACCTCCGCTTCCTCCCAATAATGAAGTCATATTGTATTTATCGTATGGTAGGCCCGCTTTAAAAACGTTGGAAATGCACCCCCTTCCTCCATGGCTTGAGCCAGATACACATTGTCTATCAACAGCTACATCCTGAATAATCATGAGTAGTCCTCCAGGACCAAGACCTATGAAAACATTAAAGAAAAGTTGAAAAACTCAGGGAGGGGAAGTTTGTAGCTACTTCCTCCTCCATAGGGATGTGATATCAAGAACAATACGGGCTTATGGACCAAATAAGCTGGGCATGGATTTCAGAGGTCTGGTCTATATGATAGATTAATTAGATTTTCTCCGAAATCAAGTTGTTGATTAATTTTACTCTTGTAAGGCTCATTTGAGAATTTGTAAAAAAAAAAAAAAAAATCGCCAGGTAAATTAACTTTCCTTTAAAGTTTGCTGTTTGAACTGCACGCAAAACAACGCAAGTAGAGAGTATTCTATTGCGGGTAGTCGTAGATAACTTTTCCTCTTTCGTTGTTCCTCCGGTTACGAGTGTTATTTACAGACGAGGACCTAAGAGCAATGCTACGAAGACCCGAGAAAGGAGAATCCAGATCAGGGATGATAGATAGCCATATCCGATTCACAGTGCAAAAGAAGATAAGAGACATAACCACCCGTATAAGGAAATCACAGCATTACTTTCCATGTCGGGACTAGAAAGTAATAACCCTCTCCCTTAAGTGGAAGTGGAGGACATTACATTCTGGTGCGAAGTCATTACTCCTTTACTTGTCAGAAACCTGGCCCTCGCAAAAGCTCTGGTCTCCACCAGAGACATGTACTCGGCGTCTTAGGCATCATCATCTCGGCCATCTCTCATTAGGAAGCACTAACATTATACGCAATGATACCGCTTCTACACTTGAGTTAACCCTTACCTTAAAAGGCGAGGGTTAACTATACAAACCGGGGTTTAGCGGAATTTTAATCTTAAGATATTGAAGTTTTATTTTGAGAAGTTCTGTCACTGTAAGTTCAAAGTTCGTTTTCTCAAAAGGAGTTATTTTTGCCTTTTGGAAAAGATATTTTGAGAAGGATTTTTCCAATTGAGCTGAAATGTCCAGGATTTGTTTTTCTGAGTACGTTTTGTGTTCTAAGTATAGAACTGTTCCATCCAGTGCATTTTCTCGAAGTTAAGCAACGAAACGTACGCTGGATTTTCTGTATCAGATTTAAGTGATCACCATTTCATGTGTTTTTAACTTTTCAAAAATCTCTCTACTTAAAACAGTGAGCTATTTGTCTTCTTTTTTAAAAAAATGTAAAATTATTCATTTTGATCAGTTCTTGTAGGAGTTATCTTTATTCAAGTAAGCCCTGGCATTCCTCAGCAGGTGGCAGATTTAATCAGCCGGTGTCAAGTTACAATACAGTTCTAGGGTACAATTTTTTTTTGCATAATCGTTGGTCTTTAGGCTTTCTAAGAATGTATACTTTATCATGGTTTGAAATTACATCTTACCACGAGAAAAGTTTGAAAAAATGGTGCGTGTTTGGGTGAACCCTACCTTAACTCTCTCTGAATTTATCACTTGAGTTATGACAGTTTTATCGACAGAAACGCATGGCCGCTTGCAATTTCGACACATTCTGCAAATTCTGTTTGTTACTTTGCATTATGGTAATGAATGATTGTATATGGTTTGCAAGTTAATAAAAGAAAAATGAAAACGCCAACAAAATTTACGCCTGCGCTAATTAATACTATATATTCAGTTGGAGAGCATGGTAAAATTGCTTATATACCATGATGCCTAAGCCAATGAAAACTCTTCAATTGCATTATCCAATGATCCAGATTTTAATAATATAATTTAATACAATGGAGGAGAAACTTAATTCCAAAGATTTAACGAGCGAAAGGTTATCATGCTGTAATTAAAAGAGATAGTAGTTGGATATATATGCCGCAGTCAGTAATCATTGTTTCGGTTAAAAAACAAAGAACAAATAGCAGGCTAGGCCCTGTTATTCCATTTAGAATAACATGAACGTGGTTGTAAAGACCATAAAATGCAGTAGAGATGCCATGATTAGATATTGCATGCAAAAGTGAGACAACTAAAAGAGAAAACAAGATATCGGAATGCTGCCCTTACCTTGATATAGTTCTTCCTTCTGTGAGGAAGATTTATCAACCAGCACTGCAGCTGCCGACTGCGTAAATCCACCAAGACATGTTGTATTGTGTCGCGTCTCCCCGCAAGTCATGTTGATATCAGTTTGTATATCAATGCTCCCGTTCAGACTTGTTATACTAAGAGCATACTCCCCGACTACTTTGACTATTGAGCCGCTCTTGAACACGAGGTCACCAGTGAATGTTATGACGGCAACTGGAAAAGTGTAACCTGAGGAGCTTCTGTTTTCATGTGAGGCGTGGTAATTGCAAATCCATGAACAATTAATGGACGGAGCAGTCGTGTTGATCTCAAGAACTTCATTACTGTTGAGTGTAAGACCATCATCTGAAATGAAATGACAAATTTGAACAGGAAGTAAAAACAAAAAGAACCACAATTTTAAGCTTTTAACACTTTAGTGACCATATCATGGCTAAGAATAGAAAATTGGTTTTCACTGGTAAAAGGTAAGGAAGTCATTTCGTGAACCCCAAGCTAAAATTTGATTTGGAGACTTGGTTTCCTTTGAATGGTGTTTATACCTAATCGCACCTTTTTGGTACACTTTATACACCCTATACACTTTATTTTTTTTATTTATTTTTTTTTACACTCTATACACTGATATTATTTTCAAATTATATTTTACAAAAAAAGGGCATGCCCGCAACTAGCAAAGGCTAATCTAGGAGGGCCATGCCTTAAAATAGCCGAATTACAAAAATATACGAAATTAGAAATTAACTAATAAAATAGAAGGGAAACAAAAATACAATATGAAATAACAACAAGAAAAATCGTTTCATTAATCTAATTTAAAATATTAAAGGTTCAGCAACTGTTTATATTACTAGTCCGCGCGTGTGTTTCTTGCAGAGTAAGAAATCGTCACCTCAGAGGTCTTTGATGAGCAAGTGCTGATACAAATAGCCACAGTCGAGGTAGATGATCTAGAAAAATCTAGAAAAGGTGCCCCCCTGGATGGGAGGCTTTTATGAACGTCTAGTGGGATGTACTTGTAAAACAGTATTTCCGAAATAATACTGAAAGAATTTGTTTGTCCAGTTGGAAAAAACTTTTTACAGAAGTCAAAGTCGTCGTTAGCTCGCGACCATTGGTGAATGTGCGAGCTGATTTGAACTCAGATTTGCACTTCCTATGCCTAAATCCAAAACTTGGTGTACTTTCCCAGCACCAGAAGATCAACATCAAGATCGGACTTCCCTGGGAGGGTAGGTTCATCACGGACACCTTGCCATATTTGGAAACTGTGCATGGTAAAACGAATTCGTATTGAGTCTGCGTGAAACAACCAAGAAACACTTAAAAGCTCATAGAATCCAACCTACAAATTAAGCCGCAAAAGGAGATATCGTACTTCTGAAAGAAAGTTCGTCACAAAGTACATGGAACAAGTTAGGAATTATTGGAAAGTTCATTCTAATAAAGTTGGCGAAGTGCTAACAGCCAGTGTTCAAAAAGCATCAGGAAAGTTGCGGAACCGAGAACTGATCGACCTTTCTGCACCCTTTAGAATGCTTGGTCTGAACTTAGCGAAAACACAAGATATACCCAAGGAAACTGTTGCGGATACTGTCAACAAGCAACAGGATGAGCCAAGCAAGCAGAAAAGTAGATAAGAACTTAGTTGCTTGGGGTGTTTCATAGAGATTATACACCACGAAATGCGTGACAGGTCTCCGCGGAAGTCTTGAAAATACGTGTGCGTCAAGACGATGTACTGCCACTTTGTTGTATTGTTGTTGAACCGTTTTGGTATGAAAAGCTGAAAATCGAGTTCAACGCACATGGCCACGAACTTTGATGACTTTTTCCTTATCCCTTGTTTGAGGTTTTTGTTAAAAAAAAATTAAATTTTTTTCCTGTTTTTTCCTATTTACTTACTATTTATGGCTGATCCGGTAGGCGCTGAAAGTAATCATAAAGTCTGGATTAAATTCAAACTAAAACAAAGTTGAACAATTCCGAGGAAATTGTTACAACCTTCAAATCTTGATCTACTTAGATATCGTTCTATATATAATGCCTAAACTATTACATGACAACTTGATAAAAAACTTGTGACTGAGATACGACAAAATTTGACGGTAATCATGGTATAAATGGAGACAGGCTTAAAAGTTGTTTTCAGTGTTTTGTCCGTGTGGCTATACCGTTAAGACAATTAATAAAACTGGGTTAAGAGGCGAGAACCCGCTGCACGGGTAACTTTCAAGGGAATCTACGACCTTTGCTGGTAGCAGCCAATTATGTTGTAAAAGATCAAAAACGGTTTTTTAGCTGCTGTAACTAATCATGAGTATTAATTGAGTCAGTTTTTCATGAGGGCTTGGATATAAACAATTCTATGATACTGTACTGTCCATTGTGTTTGACAGAATTCTGCTTCATCGCAGATCTGAATGATTGTCATAAGAATGTGGCGGTTAATATGATGCCAAGACAAACATTAAAATACAGGAGCTCTAAGTTGTCACAGCCCATGAATTTGTCACGGTAACCGGCCGTTTTAAACAAGACGATCAAGTACGGCCACAAGGAACACAAAACCACCAAACACAACCGCACAAAGATTAAATGAGCGAATGGCTTACTTGTCTGTACTGTGCCAAAAAGAACAATGGCCTGGAGAATTATCGTCGCAATCATCTTTTATGCCTGCGACAAAAAATAATAATAATTCTTCAGCGTTTTATGAATACATAATATACAGAAATGTGCAAATTAAAACTACAAGCGTGAAATTCAGTCCGGCAGTTTCCTAGTCCAAGGCTAAAAATTAGCGGACTTCAAATGTTTCAGTGAATTTGAAACTCAGTGAACTGCATTGAATACAGCATCAATTGTTTTTTTTGAGCGCGAAGTTTAAAAAAATATATATTCATTTAGCTTCCGGGTTGATTCCCGACCAATTTAATTTTAGATGGAAAGCAAAAAAATTAAAAAAAATTCAAACCAGTTAATATTCAAGCCAATGTTTCTGAAAATTTTCACTGAAGGTAATCGTATGTTATAAGATTTATGAGACCAAAATACTATTTAGTCAAGTCTTGTGGACACAGTCTCAATACCGTTTCAAATTTTTATGTCACCTCGATATTTTCACTTTTGCCTTGAAAATAGTGTTCGAAACATATAAACCTCGGACAACTGTAATTTAAATAGTTTTGTCTTTGTCAGTTGTATTCTGTCACCTTGAAACTTCACCCGCAATTTTCTCCAAAAGACTCCCATATGGGCTTTTAAAATTGTTTCATCGTTAAGACAATTACGTCGGGACTAAGATGCCGACGTCGTATTTTCAAAATTATCCCTTATTAAAAACAGGCCTAATAAGATATTTGGTCTCAATGGGGTATGGCATCATAACGTTGCAAAGATAACTCAGATCATGGTAAAACGTACATCACCTAAAACATTTATCTCTAGCACACCTGGTAGTACCGTTCGATTATCTGTTTCAGAGTTTATTATGGTCATTTATTATATGGCTTGTGTTTGTAGGCGATATAACGCGCGCTCTGATTGGTTAATTGTCACTGAATTGTAGGGCATTATTCTCCCGTAATGCCCACGGGCCGATTACGGATTATGCAAATTAGGAAGAGCCCGGCTCGGAAAATTCAAGCGCATTGAAACGATGAAAGCCGATTAAAAACAGTAAGAGAAGTAAATTTAATTCCGAGTAGCTAAAAGTTTAGGGATTTTTCCTTAATACAATTTACATAGAAGTCGTTTTTGACTTACCGGTAACCTTGGCGAGCACTAGTGAAAAACAATCAAAGTTTGCCGAGTGTCGAGTAAAGCTAAAATCGCTAAGTGAAAGACACCATCGGCAGAGATGTCACGTATCCTGAGCAGAAAACCACGAAGAAATTTATAAGTTATCATCTTAGTCACAATAATTACCGAAATATTGAACTCCGTTTCAGTTCTCATCAAATAGATTCCCTCGCTTCAACACAAGCAAGTGAAAATCAGCTTCCAGGATCATCAGGTGTAAACAATCGGGCGGTTTCTGTCGGTAGCAGTGTTTCTGATACCTGCAGGAAGTTTTAGACGCTCACAAGGCTTGAAAAGTTCATTCATAAGTCCCAGAATTAAGAAGGCCAAGATATGTTGTCGAAAGCGAATGCGAAGATCGAGTTATTCTGAGCAGTGCATTCTGAAGCATTAGTATTTTCTTTCACCGAAAGACCGTTGGTTTGGACCATTTTGAAGCACTTTCTGTCTTTTCTATATGCGTTGACGTTTCGCCACAAAAGTTGGAAAAACTCCCCCATCAAGTTGTAGCTCCATGATACTAAAATACCTTTTTGAGGGCTGTGACAATCATTTTTCCCGTAAAGAATTACAGTAGTGAAGTTCACTGACTGTATAGTTTTGCCCTGGGTTTGAGACGATGAATGAATCGGTAAACGCGCGCATCGCCGGATGTACATTGACGACTTCCGCTCGAATAATTGTTTTTCTTTAATTCGTGAGCCATATAATAAACAACTTAATAACCTCGACCGTTCGGTCGTTACGGGAAAATCTCAAACCTCGGCCTACCGTATTGACCTCGCTATCGCTCGGTCAATACGGCAAGGCCTCAGTTTGAGATTTTCCCGTAACGACCTCACTCTCGGTTATTAAGTAGTTAGTCATATAGATCCAAAGTTTGGACACTTAGGGAACGATGGGAGAGCATTAACTTTGAAAACAATAGTGGCTGAAATATTAACCTGAATCGTAAAAAAAAAAGCAAGATTATTTTTAATAAAAATTCTATAATTGACTTACCACTCCCCTTAGAGGGCGACTGCGAATTGTGACTTCCTCTTTGGTGTACGCTACAAAACGATGGATCAGCTGAGTCACTCAAGGAACTGAAGAAAATTCATATGTTTTACAGCTTGTGTCAAAACCTGTCTCGCCTCTCCATTTTACTGTATTGTTATGCAAATATCGCAAGCAGATTAATCGGGAAATTTTTCGCCTTTAGTCAAACTGTAAACTGTGAAGGGTTAGCCCAAACAAGGAATTTTGGCAGACGCAACTTTCAAAATGCTAGGTGTTTTAATGCGCATTCTTATTTAACCTAGCTTTGAAATGATGTTCTTTAAATTAAAGAATTATTTTAGACAGAATAAACTAAAACAGTTAAACGACTCTGATGTTTCAAATTTATTGAAGGGACTCACGAGACAACAGAGAAATCGACCTGCCGTCAAGAACCAACACCAGTTATGGACTCAACCTCATCCCAATGTTGGGGTTGTATGAGTGCTCCAAAGCATGGCGCTTGAGAAAATCGAAAACAGACCTGTTCAACCAAGTGGAAAAGACAATGCCATACGACATGCGAAAATGTAGGAAACTTAAACCGGAATTTTTGGTCGAATGTCTCGCGCTCCACTCAACCAGGAGATTTTTTTCGCTCGCCTTAAACAAGAACAATCCTCGTTAATTGAGAAAGCCTTTCGATGGGGATTTTCTTATCTCCACAACACATAGACGAAGACAATGAAAACGTACCAGACTTTGATAACATCTACTATGCATAAAGGAGAATTTGATTAAATCATCGAAATAAAGTTGTTTCTTGTTTATTCCCGATATCTATTTAAAGAAGAACTAGTTCATGCTTTTGGCTTGTGTCTGTCGAGTTATATTGTACTTGGAAAGTTTGGAGAGCACTACAGGAGTTGAGAGTTTCTCTCGGCTGAAACTCGAGCACTCTTTTATGCTTTTCTCAGGTTCTCCAAATCCATCACTCGAAAGAGCTGTACCACGTGTTTAAGTCTCTTGGGACGCGTTCCTCGAAGGTCTCGAAACGTTTTCACACCCGGAAAGCCGTAGCAAAATCTCAAATCGTTTGATTACAGAGCTGTTTTATTCACATATTCTTAATATAAACAGAGGTTGTCTTCATACAAGGAGTTTCAGGCGTTTCCACCTCTCGGTTTTTAGGTACAGATTATCTAAAAATGGCTTTGCGGGCCCGAAAAGTTTCCGAGGCGTTCGAGAAACGGGACCCTGGGCTCTTTGACACAGCTCCAATACGTAAATTTTTTTTTAATTGCTTAAAGGTTAGCACCAAAGATTCACACATATTTTTCTAACACGTGAAAGCTGGAATTTAAAAATTTTGGTAGACCGTCCGCTTACATGTTCGAGGTGAACGCACAGGCACGGCCAGCTTTTTGATGGGAAGAATCCGGGCTGGTAACAAATCGTATTTTCTCGATTAAACTTTGGGTATCGAACCCTTTAGGAATTTATGTTCGAAGTATATAGACTTTAAGTTAATGATAGTGTATTTAGCTTTCAAAATAATGAAAGAAAGCTCTACTAAATTTCATTCTGGTTTAAACTATAGAAGTCAAATAAACACCTGAGCCATGAAGTCAAGTTTAAAACAAACACTGGGGGTCTTTGAATCGGAAAAACAACAGGAAAACTTAAAGACGACATAACAAGGCGGATTAAAACTCTTCTTAATTAGTTTTCAATTTCTTAATTTATGATGAAGGGAGAACTTCTAACTATTATTCACGAATGTCTGTTATGAAATCTATTAGTTTATTACTTAAAGGACGGTCTCTAACGGAACGAAATTAACCTAAGATATAAAAACAATTGATATATATTAAATTTGTAAAAAGATTAATGTCTATATAAGTAATATATAAAACAAACGTTTAACACTGTCTAAGATGCAAGTCCTTTTAACGGGATTGGGAAACTTACACGAGATGAAATAAGAAGGGCGCCATAACTTCAACATCTTTTTCAATACATTTATGAACTGGGTGTGAGTTAATATTTTTGCCATACGTTCTCAGACAAAATATAAGAACGCAAAAAGGATCTGAATATTTTACACATGCCACGGAACGACGACTACGCCGGAGGAATTTGAAAATGCATTAATCACCGGTCACTTTGGATTTGTGTTTGAGGGAAACTTGGTCAAGAAAATCTCACGATTATCGTGACGTCATCGTTTTCGAAAAGCTCCATTTCTAAAATGTTTTCCGTCCACGCGAAAACGAAACGCCGGCGTCTTCGAATTAACTCGTTTTGCTGAGCTCTTATCTTTGGTCGCTCTTGAAACTGTATATGAAAATTTTCATGCCATTAAATAGAACGCGCGCGGATAACCCGTTTTCTTCATTGTCTTTATCTGCAGAACAATCGATCGAGAGCCGAGTATGACAAAATTTTCGAACCTCTCGATATGGCGGAGAACCTCGACGCTAAAATCGAAGCAATTCTGAAAAAAGAAAAAATTAGACAAGCTTAACGTCATCGAACTTCAACTCTACGAGGTTCATAGACAGTAGCTAGCATGAAGAAACAGTAAGCAGTAGATTAGACTCAGAGGTCCAAGTTTTAAAGACCAGAACCAAAAAATTGGAAAGGAATGTGGCGGAACTCAAAGCAGGCTCAAGACGAGAAAATCCTGAAACGTTCTTCGGCGTACCAGAAAATACTAGGGAACTTAAGCACAGGTCGTTTTAGAGGTAACGGCAACTTTAGCGACCGAAACAGCCTGGGAAGAGAACGACGTCGTTCCCGACAAAATATAAACGTTAAGCAGCCAGACGAGTTTTGCAGCAGCGACGCCGGTAGCAAACTCTGTTCGCTTTTAAAATAAGCTGTGAAATAAGAAACCTGCTTCCTTTTTTGTACGACAGTAAAAGCATCTGTGACGAAGAATTTTTGACCTTGTACGAAAGTTACAGTTCCAAGAATCCAGAATTCCCTTACCGCTCCTACCCAAAGTTTGATTACGACCAGATGGATGAATCAGAGTGTTTAGCGGAGTTCAGAGTGCGAAAACAGGACATAACATTATTGACAAATGTTCTTTAATTACCAGTCACTTTCCTATGTCCGCAAAGAACAACTTGTGACCGAACTGAAGGGCTTTGTATACTTCTGAAGCACTTGTCGTATCCATGTCGCTATTCAGACATGATTGATCGTTTTGCAAGACCAATTCCTGAAATAAGCATGATTACCAATACAGTGATGGATCATATTTTTTTGAGCCATGGTCATCAAATTTCAGAATGGAATTTTGATATATTGAGTCCACCAATGCTGCAGGAGTATGCAGATGTTATCCATTCTAAAGGTGCGCCTCTCAGCAATTGCTTTGGGCTTATAGATGGGACAGTCAGACCAATTTCTCGCCCAGGCCAACACCAAAGAATAGTGTACAATGGACATAAACAGGTACATTCACTCAAGTTTCAGTCCGTCGCTCTACCAAATGGACTTATTGGAAATATGTATGTGCCTGTTGGTAAGTTATGTCCACCACGATGCCATGAAAATAAGCTGCCACTTATAATTAAGGTTTCATTAATTTATTAATCAGGGGAAAACACACGATGCAAGCATGTTGGTAGATTCCAATCTTCTCCAGGAATTGGAAAGGAACGCATTTTCCCCAACAGGCCAGCCCATGAGTGTTTATGGTGATCCCGCCTATCCCCTGCGAACACACCTGCAGGCAACATTTCGCCATGGTGCCCTAACACCGATGATGGAACAATACAGCTTTGACATGAGTTTTGTTAGAGTAACTATGGAGTGGCTCTTTGGGGACACCATCAACGACTTCAAGTTTTTAGATTTAAGAAAAACCCAAAATTGGAATGAGTAGTGTGAGAAAAATGTATCTTGTATGTGAACTTCTTAATAATGCTATTACCTGCCTATATGGCAACAAAACCTCAGAGTTTTTTGGCCTAGCTAGACCCTCCTTCATTGCAGTATTATTTTAGATAAATTCTCTCAAATAAACAGAGCAGAAATGGAGGCTATTTTAATTAAACCCAAATTTATTAAGTATTTGAATTCGTCTTAGTGGTCACCAATGTAAGAGTCAAACTTGTAACAACAATAATGAATGAACTTGGTTTTTTTTCGAATTCACAAAACGCAAGTAAATAATAAGACATCAGTTCCAACAAATACCTGTCTTTTTGTTGAAATAAATAAACACTGACTTTACATGTTCATACTTGGGGAAAATGTCATTGTTTCTTCTCAAGCAGCTTTTGGATAACTGACAGAATAGCTAGATTTGTTTGTTGTTGTTGCTGTAAGACAGTCACCATCACTTGCTGATTCTGCTCTTGTTCTAGTCTTCTTAGATCTAGCTCTTGTTGTCGTAATTCTCGCTCATTCTTGGCTTTCTTTTGCATGAATTCAACTAGCGGTTCGGTGCGAGCACTTCTCCTTTGGCACTTCGGTTTCCCCTCGCATTCATTGCCATTCTCTGTTGACCTGCGCTTTTTCGTTTCGCTGTATCGCTCTAAAGCTTTCTGCCTTACGTCCTCTGCCTTGCTTTTATCTTCTTTTTGCTTTCTTACCTGAGCATCACCAACTTTGTTTAAGCTCTCTTCTTTCCCAACGAGTTGTTCAAGTAAAACATCTATTTCAGACATGTCGTCCTCGGATATTCCACTTGCAGTTTCTTCTTGATGTATCATGGCCTTATACTTCTTCTGGAGAAGAACCCATCGGCCCTCTTATCTTTGAGATGAAACCTGATTGTCTTCACTTGATTTAACTTTTCTGCCATCGATTCCACCTTATTCCCTTCGCAACGCTTCCTTTTTTGAATGAAAATAATCGCTCGCCAGGATTTCTCGAAGCAAAATAACATCATGATCTTCAGTCCAGTCCATAGCTCTAAAAGTTAAATACGACAATTTAGCTATTTGACCGACGATCGAGAAAAAAAATGTAAACTTACAAAGATACGCATAAAAAGTTTTCTGTTGAAATGTCTTCGAAAGACTCAATAGTTCGGCTTACTTTGGTTTTCCATCGGAGGCCAGCGCCGACATCTTTTGCTCAAAGCTACGAGAAATGAAAATGTCTGTGTTTTTATCTATGTCTGAGTATAAAATTTGAACAACACGAAAGAAAATACTTCTAAAAAGGTAACAAGAGCAAAATAAAATGTTAAAACAAGTTTGAGACAAACTAGTGAGGGAAAGATACTCACGCTCTGGAAACAACGCCAAAATGAAGGTTTTCACGTTCGCGCGAAACAAAGACGACTTGACAGACAACTCCAGAACGCCCACCGGAACAAAATGTCACTTCCGGTCGCCTTCGCCATCGCAAAATAGCCTGGTGCTTAAGTTCCCTACTAGTAAAGATATTGAAGAAGGACCACAGCGAATCACATCAGAGCACAATGAAGAAGTCGTTTACCACGCAATTCCTGGATGAGCATCTATAAAGTCATCGCCCCTGCGAGAAAATTGAGTTTCAGAGAATAAACCGCTTTGGAAGGCCAAACCCGCTAAAATCTCGCCCAGTAATAGCAAGATTCCTGTAGTAATCTGATAGAGATCCCGTAATAGATCATGCACATAAAAACCTGAAAGGTCATCAAGACTTTCGTGTCTTCGAGGACATCCTGTAGGACCTATAACAGCTACACAAAAAACAAGTGGAGCAGCAAAACAGAAAAAAGCTAGAAAGTGAGGCCATATAGAGTAGTTTAGCAAAGCCAATCTGGGCTATTTCTCGACGGCAAATGTGTTGCCCCAGAACAGCCGTTGCAGTAATTCTGTCTGCATGGATCTGTATATCCTTTTGCAAACTGTAGAATTTCTGTTCTTTGATTACTTTTGTAAAAAAATATTTGCCATCAAGTCCCATGTCCCAAATAACCAACCGCATTTTTTTGCCGAATGTAACGCGCTTCACTGAAACAGAAGATTTTCCACTCGCCTTAAACAAAAAAATCATCCATTTATTGGAAAATTATGAACGATAGCGAGTACCTTTCGTTGGAGATCTTTGTATCCCAACAACGTGTTCACAAAGACTCACTTGAACTACACATAAAAGAGAATTTGACTGCATCATCGAATTAACGTGGTTTCTCGTTTATTCCAAATATCTATCAAAAAAAGAACTAGTTCATGCTTTTGGCTTTGCGTCTGTCGACTTATGATAAGCTCTTTAAGTCGGCGCCCACACGCAAAGTTTTCGTCATTCGGTATCAATAAAGATTCACGCACATTTTTATACGCTAAAGGACCTAAAGTTGGAATTTTAAAAAATTTGGCAGACCATCCGCGTACATATTTAACGTTAACCTCAGAATTAACCTGCAAAATGCCTCAATGTATATTAATTAAACCCTCGGCAAGCGAATAATTGTTTCAAGAAAGGTTTCAGAACGTACGAACGGAAAAAAGTATTTCATTTCCACGCCAGTATCCTCGAGCTCTACTGCTCTTCTTGTATTCTATTGAGTAAGGTCCTAAGGAAAACTATTTTAAAAAATTTAAAAGACGCCCTGACAGGGCCAGCACTTTGATGCGAAGATTCCAGGGTGTTGATATAATCCGCAAAACAAAAGGAGAATTCAGTGCAAGGCATGGTGGATTAAAATTCTGGCCAATATTTAGGATTATGTATTTTTTTCTTTCCATCTTATTACGAAGTACGGACTTTTCATTGCTATGAACGTCCGTCATGAATTCAGAATCTATGAGTTTTTTAAAGAACAATTTTGTACATAATGAAAGAAAATCAGCCAAATCTAAGTAATGTATTAAAAAAAACAACAACCATTTTACAGTTTGTATACGTCCTTTTATCGGAGTTGACGAAATAAACTGAGCGCGACACAGCTTCAGCACTTTCCCAATCTTTCCTAATCCATTTATTCAATATATGTGGCTTAATCTTTCTGGCCACACGTCTCAGACGATATAGTGCTACATATCAAGAAACGAAAAAAAAATATCTGTAATGCTTGCACAGAAACCTGACTCAGAGAATACTTGGAACTATCTGAGAAAATATCATCTGTGACTGTTTTGACAGTTCATTAACCAGTAGGCTGTAGCTGAATTGCTCAAATCCTGTTAAAAACGTGAGCGTTTAAATCATTTTGAACAAATTTTCACAATGCCT
Organism: Orbicella faveolata; assembly: GCF_042242905.1. NCBI lineage: Eukaryota > Metazoa > Cnidaria > Anthozoa > Scleractinia > Merulinidae > Orbicella > Orbicella faveolata. The sequence goes on along the minus strand of NW_028301540.1, from coordinate 13,127,509 downwards.
TCTGCAAAGAAGAAAATTCATAGCGGAGCATCCATTCCTTAGAAATTTTAGTAACCATCACGCCGAGTAAATTTGGTTATGTTCGTCCGTCCGTCCGTCCACCCGTACAGACTCTGGGGGAGGGGGAGGGGAGTCTGAAGGTAACCCGAACGGGAGAGCTCAAAAGCGCTATCTTTTCTCGGCGCGATGAAAACTCATTGCTATATTGCTATGTCAACAAACGATAGCGGAGTTGATAATGTAATGTTTTCAAGAGAGGGTTTAACTGAGGGAGAACGTGAAAGAAGATAATCGGGAGCAAGAATTACTAGTAACAGGAAAAGATCGCGAAAGACAGCAGGCTCGGCGAGGTCTAGAGAAAGTAAGCGAAACAGTACTGAACAATGCCGTGAATTAGGGCGAGTCAGGGCTGAGAGAAAGGAGATGAAACAATACCGAGCAATGCCATGAAGCAGAGCTAGCGAGAGCTTGAGAAAGGAGGCGAAATGGCCGACAAATTGTATCAGAAGACAACAGAACTTCCCAAGTTAATTCGCGCGTTGACATGTGCAGCCATGCAAGGCAAGTCACATGATGTGTACTGTGTTTCGAGAAATTACAGAACGCTAAATACAGCAGAAAAGATGATTGATTCGTTGATCTATCGAAAAGATTAGTTCAGGTCGGTCTTCACTACTAGTGCTGCCTGGAAGACTTGCGGTAAGCGACTGATCTATTGTTGTGGTGTTTTCAAGTGTTTTCTATACAAATTATCAAGTTGCCTTATCTTCAATAGGTATTTTTTCAAAGCCTTCCTGACTTGAGGCCATGCTGTGAGATATATTTTTTTTAAATTACATCGTTTTAATTTCGTTCATCGCTAAATAATAACACTTTAGTCGCTTTGTGGAAGTTGTTGTAAGTTGCATATTGTAAACAAATAGTTTTCGCTAATTTCACGGACTACAACCTCACGTCTAAAAATAATCAAACTGTAAGCTTATTTGTAACACTGTAAGGCGAGTTTTGAATTTTTTTTTTTTTTTCACAGGCACTCGCTTCATAGACTGCTAGAATTTCCTCGTTTTGTTAGTTCAATTTATTCGGTTTGGTGAAATGCTTGGGGGTTAAAGACTGGTAAAGCCACCGCCGATAAAATGACTGCAAAGTCGTCTGCAAAAATAATATTCAAATCTATGCTTAAGCGTGAATAATTATTAAACTTTAGCACTGCAAGTTTTTGAACTTCTGGAGTGTCCTTTTCAGGCTTGTAAATGCATTTCTTGGCTTTACTTTGAATTTGCATCCTTTCGTTGATAATTTCGGTAATCCAGGCTTTATTAAAGCGGGATTTGCTGTTTGATACTTAGATGCAGTGATATATGTATGTTGTGTTTATTTAGATTTCCTCTTGTCCAGTTAATAAGTTGTGGTGAAATGCTTAGTTGAAATGTCGAGATAATGCATGTAGACCCTGTCTGCACAGGAGGCTCTACTTTGTTTTTGATTTTCTATTTGATTTGATCGAGGGCACATGGCCCTTATTTTCCTTTTGAGAAGTTTTTGGGATTTACATGTCTGGCTTTGGTGTACGTACAATGCGGCATTTTGTAGAAAGGGCTATATTCAGTAATGAACAATGTAAATAAAAACATTTAATATATGCTTATAAAAACGTTAGGGTGAAGAAATCTTCACCTCGTCCATTTCTCTGTAATGAAAATATCTTTTACTGACATATAAAAAATTTAGTTGGTGACAGGCAGAGCGCTCCCCTCTCTCTGCTCTCTCTCTTTCCCCCCTCTTCTTTGCTCTAATAGTTTCATTAACTACTTATTCAACCCAGAGTGATGTCTGTACAGGAAAATCTTGAACCGAGACCCTGTAGTATTGATCGAGCGACAGCAAGGTCAATATGGCAAGGCTGAGATTTGAGATTTTCTCGTAAAGAACTGGGCAGGGCGAGAACTTCTTCCCCCTAAATGTTTTATATGGATGTAAATGATATTTTTATTACAGAAAACCGGGCAGGGCGAGAGCTTCTTTGCCCTAAATTTTTTATATGTGTCTAAATGATATTTTTATTATAGGATACTGGGCAGGACCAGAACTTCTTCGCCCTAAACTTTTCAACTGTATGTAAATGGTATTGTGTTTTAGAGAACTGGACAGGGCAAGAACTTCTTCACCTCAAATGTTTTATATGTATGTAAATGATATATATATATATTTTTTTACAGAAAACTGGATTGGGTGAGAACTTCTTTGCCCTAAGTTTTTTATATGCATGTAAATGATGTTGATGTTTTTATTACAGAGAACAGGGCCCCTCATCCTAAATTTATATATATATAATGGAGAATGGGAGAATGGGCTTCCGTTTGGAGAATGGGCTTCTGAGAATGGGCTTCCGTTTTCAACGCTTTATTCAAGACCCGACGCGTTTCGGCATTTGCCTTCCTCAGGGATCTTCACATGCAATTGTTACAGAGTCTTAATTGGTTAATTGTGTGACGTAGTATATATATATATATATATATATATATATATATATATATATATATATATATAACAGTAAAAACTCAAGAGCTAGGTTATATGGTCATTTAATCGCTACTCCGAGTTTCATGCCTCATGCGAGGCAATCATCAGGCGACTGCCAGAAAAAACGGTTACATTCAAAGATATTTGAAAATACAGAACAATGCAATTACATGCTAGATGTGTTGCGTGTCACGTGTCGCGTCACGCGGGATCTTAATCGCTAATTAGATGATAACATTTTTCAGCAAGAATTTCCTAGCATGTCTGCAACACGATGCAAGCTCATTTCTGCTGTTCAGAGTTGACATTTCCGGTTTACATAAGATGAAACATTTCTCCCACAAACACAAATTACATCTCTTGGTAACATTCGAATAAGACCTAGCCTGTTTAACTATGCGCCACTTGATGTCACACTTAATGTTCTGATCTTTCAGGCTCCATATGTATTTACTTAGTTCAGTAGCGTGTTTGTACCGCTCATTTCGAAAAGAACATACGTGATTACGATATCTTAATTTGAATGTAGTGTCACAGAGTCCAATGTATGTCTCTTTCGTGGTTGGTGTGATGACTTCGGTCTGGTAAATTACGCTTTCCATGCTACAATTTCCATCCATGGGACACGTGGTAGATTTCCGGCGGTTGCAATTTTTCGTTTGGTCATTTGTACGTGTGGATTTGTTAATTTCAGCTTTGTTATGGTTAGATATGATTGTTTTGATGTAACCAATGCAGCTGTAGCTTAATTTGAGTGTGTTACGGTTAAAAATTTTATGAAGTGGGTTAGATTTGGGGAAGTGCTTATCAGTAAGTGAAAGGAAGCATTTACCGACGTTTGTTTCCACGTTCTTGCTGTATGGTGGATTGAACCACAGGATGAACCACATTTATATATATATATAAATGCTGTATATATATAAATACTATTTTTAATCCAAAACAAAAAACAAAAGAAGAAAAGATTTCTTTGCCCTAAATTTTTATTAGTTATAAGTTTTTGGAAGAAATAACCCAATAAAGTTTCACACACAATTTTGCTTTTATATACAGTTGAACCCTGCCATTTCGAACCCTCGGGAGAAACAAAAAAAATATAGTTTAAAATAGCTGATAGTATTTGACTTGAGTGCAAATCCATAAGGGATATGGTTTTGAGTTCGAAATGATGGGGAATTCAAAATGGCCGAGTTCGAATTAGTGGGATCAAACTGTATTACAGTATAATTTTTTGAGTAAATTATGTTAGTATATTGATAGGATATAATTATTGTTTATCCATTGTGCTGTAATGTTATTGATATGTCAGTTCAAACGTATCTTGGCTTGGCTGACCAATGTTCCAATGCCTCGTAACCTTTCAGTAGGTTACCCAAGTTGTATCATGAATGCAAAATACTTATAGCTTCCTGATATTGCTTCCTTCCTTATAATTTAATTTTTGGCATTATTTAATTAAAAAAATAATAATAATTAAAGGTAATCCAGTAATTCCTGAGTAGTAGGGAATGAATCTCATTATAGGGGAGCTCCTGTGCGCGAATTGAGCCCAAACCCTTCGAAAATTATGTAATCCATCGATCGAAAAATTTTGGTTGTCACGTCACTGTCCATGCGCCAAGCCCAATACCTTGAAAACTAAGATAGCACCATTAACATAGCTGCATCTTTGATATTGCTCATCTGTGTTATGGTTTATTGACTGCTGTCAAAACAAGGTATCCACTGACCAGTATCATGTGACCATATCACGTGTTCAGGTTTAGAACTCATTTAGGTCACGTTTTTTTGAAGTTGACAGCTGACCGCTTCAAAGTCTTCTATCGTAAGATCAGTTTGGCACACCACATTTCTATGAGATTCATCTACTTTGTCTATTCGATCTATGTAGTCGTAGTCACAGTAAGGTAAGCTTTTCCATCCCACAGACTTTGTCAGAGCTTCACTCGCTGGAACATCTGTGATATCTTTGTCACATATTTTCGGCTTCTTTTTTGCAGGATGCTCATCGGTTTGGAACGCTGCGGACTGCTGGACACGAAGAGTTCGCTTTTCTAGCCTTTCTGTCCGTAGATGTTCTTTTGAATCTCTTTTGTTTGGATGGAATATTGTTGGAACAGCCCCTGTTATGATAGATAACTTACCAGAAAGTCCCTTTTTAAGATCTTCGTACTTGAAGTGCAAAGAACAAATTCGTGGGTCTGACAGGTTCTTGAACTTATTGTCAGCTCTTCTGCAGAAAGTTTCCCATTTTCTCCCTATTTTGACGTTGCTTGGAAACCCAAAATATGACAAATCTGGTCTGTTATGAGTTCCGTTGGTACAAACCGCAACTGAGCAATATTTCAACATTTCAAGCAGAAATTCAGTAAGGGTTTTTCCGTGTTTACATCTGCAAGTATTTTTGCATTCCCCGAGCTATTCCCCCAAGACTCGCTTTCACGTTCAAAATCACGACCAGTCCCTAGCGGCAAAATATATCGGAATTGGGCTATTATATAATACCTGATGTTAAAAAAGTACTAATTAAGAATAACTTACCAGAAGGATTTGCAAACTGTGCAAACTGTGTCTTCCTCTTGTGGTAAAGCGACTGAACTGAAATGATGAACAACATGTTAAAACATCCTCGTTACCTTTTTAATGAAAAAAAAATTGATTATTTGGTAATAGGTGTCCATCTTGCCTGATTTGTTGTATTTTTTCTTCCAAGCAAACTCTTCGGTCTCAAACTAAAAATTCCTGCTGCAGGATAAGTTCCCTTTCTGTGAGGATCAAAGTAAACAACACACAGTTTGTTTAAGGTGTTAAATACCCGCAAAAACGACAAAAAAGTGACTTTCGTAAAACAAAGAGTTTTGGAGCTCACAACCCTTTTGTTACCTCTATTTTCTAGCTGTGGGGCTATTTTTTGTTATTTCAAAATGCACACCATAAAAAAGGGTAAATTTGAAGGGTAGAACAAACTTTATTTTTTGTTTATTACATGTTTCCATGGCGACCAAGATGAATAAACGTAATGGTAGGTTTGATGGAGATCAACCTGCCCCCAAATTATTAGTATATCACAGCAGGTGCCCAAGTGGCTCCTCCCTTGCAAAGCTTGTGTTCAGTGACAGTGGATGAAAGTAAGCTCCAGAGGCAGTTGAAACAGTGTACTTCTTACTCGATGAGTAATGGTTCAATATTTGTGATTATCACTCCTTACAACGCATTTGTCGAAATTCTGTCGTTTTTGCGGGTGTCTACTACCTTAATACCTACCTTAATTAATACGCACGAACCAACGTGATTAATAATTAACGATATTTTACTTGTTGAACCTAAGAAGGAAGAGAGCCTAACGGTAGATTCCTCTTTAGCAGCACAGTGATTGATTAAAGAAATTTAGTTCTTGTTCGTCTTAAAATTTCTTGCATTGCTTACATATTGTTCAACGAACTAAAGAAAACTTAGTGTTTTACACCTTGTCCCCGCGCCTGTCTTAATTCTGGGCTTTACTGCATTTTTAGAGGCTATTATTTACTCACTGCTGTTTCAAACTGTCAAACCGTCAAATCAACCCAGCCAAACAACATTCTTGGATGTCATTTCTAAAATTCTAATGTTATAAACTGTCAAAGATTAGCCCAAACAAGACAATTCTCTCAGAGGTAATTTCTAAAATGTTTAATGTTTTAACATCCATTTCCATTTTCAAACTTATCGTAGTTTTTGAATGTTGCGTCAAAAAATTAGTCTTTGTTAAAGTCTAGGCAATACATGATTCTTGTGTGTCAGTAATGCGTAGAAGGGGCCTGTGAGATAATAAGGGAACCATTGTCTTGCAAAGAACGTAAGACTGTATGCTCCAAACTTCATTCAGTTATACACGCTGACGCAGAAGAAGATGGAATAAACTTCCGAAGAAAATACGAGAGAAATTGGCTAGAATTAACTGCTCTTCATGTAGTTGAAGACGCGTGGTTATTTACAGCTTTCTTTCGCGAATACAAGCATTTCATTTATCATGCTATCCGGTACGTTTTCTTCGGCATTTCTTTAACACTGACGTTGGCCAATTGAACGGCCATATTTAATAACCGTTATTAGACAATAAATAACAAGGACACAGAAAAGGATCCGTATACCTTGCACATACACCTGGCTAATACTTGGGAATGAGGGCTTATTTTCACATTCTATTAACCCATACAATACAGATAAATTGTTGAAAGGCTTTTAATGCCTTAAGCATTAAAATCGAATTCGTTTTGAACAACTTTTAGTGCCTTCTGCAAAGAGGAAATTCCATTATTTTCAAGCATTAAGCCTGAATACGAAGGCAGCAATCAATTAATTAAGCAATAGACCACAAGTTTTTATGGTTTATAGGCTGATACACCACTTGGGATGTTGGAAGACAACTCGAATTCTTCGAGTGTTCTTCCAACATCCCAAGCGGTTTATCATGCCTATAAACCATAAAAACTTGTGGTCTATTGCTTTTATATAATAATTCAGAAGACAGGCGAAATTTCCATGAGTTTACTGGCACAATAAACCATAGCTGATTGACCAATCAGAGCGCGCGAATTCATTTAATTATGGTATAATATGAAATAAAACCACTGGAAACATTATATATAACTCTGAATCGCATATAATCAAGATTACTGGGTTTTTTTTATTTTTTTCCTTCACCAAAAACATATTACAATTATGCAATACATGGAAGGGCTTACCAGAAGGGTTTATCTTGCTTGTGCAAACTGCGACTTCCTCTTGTGGTAAACACTGAAAAGTAAGCTGGGACTAGTAACAAACTTCCACATATATCATATATTAAAACATCAGCAATACATTTCGTACAGCAGAAAATTGAGTATTTGATAATTTAGGCTCATTTTACCTGTTTTTTTTTTGTTTTTTGTTTTTTGTTTTTTGTTTTTCTGGGAGCAAGCGCTTCAGTCTCAACCTATTAAGTGTTGCTGCAGGATAAACTCCTTACTGGTTGGACAAAAGTGAACCGGAGACAGTTGTTTAATTTGAATACGCACACCTGCGCGATGAATAATTAATGATATCTTCCTTGTTTAAACCTAACAAGCGAAAAAGCCTAACTGTAGATCCACTTTAGCAGAAAGGAGATTATTTGAACTTATGTAGTTGAAGCCCGGAACTGAGGGAAATTCAGATATTTTACAGCTTGCACCAGAGCCTGCCTTAATTTTGGACTTTATCGTATTGTTATGAGACTATTATTTATTCACTATTGTTCTAAACCAAAAAACGTCAGATTAATTCACGTAAAACAGTATTCTTATATGACATTTCAAAAATGTTAATATTCTAACTGTCAAGGTTATTCCAAACAAGTCAATTTTCCAAGCAATGCATATTTTCGAGGCGCACATCGTCAAGAGTTAGCACAAAACAAGTCAATTTTCTTCAGGGACGTATTTTCTAAATTATTGTTTGAACACCCATTTTCATATTTAAATTGATCGTAGTGTTTAAGGACGTTCGCGCGAAAATTTTCCAACATTGATATTTTTTCTGAGACTTTTGCAACTGTAAGATGATGAGTTGGTTATGTCAGAAATGTAAAAAAGAATGGGTGGTCAACGACTTCATTTTGGAGAGAACATGCCCGGAAGAACACCCTAAATCTGAAAAAAAAAAACGGGTTTTGTTAGCCATTAAGGCCACAGTGTCTGTAAGCCCAAAAATATTCCAGTTAGATCTTTGAAGTGAAATTTTCTCTGCCAAATATTGTCTAAGTGGACCTATTAATTGAATTTAGTCAACTGGTGAGGTTCCTTAAAGACCAAGTTCGCATTTAGCGACCATAGTTTCACGCGTCTTGCGGCCGCAAGATGCCAGAATTCGATGTCCCGTAGACAGAAATCTTGACTTTTTTTTAACTTCCCACATTCACGTTGATTTTTTGTTCATTTTTGGACAATGCGGAAATAATTGTAAATAAAATCTGTTTCTGGAAAGAAAAGTAGGGGTCACCGAACGTCCACCAGGTGATCTGACCGTAAATAATTAACCAATCATCTTCAAGGAGAATTTATTTTTAAAGCCGCACAGAATTCTTTCCGCGCCTAGTAGAGCTTGTACTGACCTTCGGCATTTATTCCATCGACACATCGACCGCGCTGTGAGGATAAACATAGCAGTTTTCAGTCGGAAGGCTTTTTTTCTCATAATGCTTTGGTTGTGAGTGGAGTTATAACTTTACTATCGAGTATTCTTAAAGATGTTTAAACTTAGAAAACTTCAGTACACGATTGTCTCGATCACCAAAGACCAAAGTCAGTGAGTTGGCTTGTGGGCCTTCTGGGCACATGTTCTCTCCTGCAAGAGGTGGTTGGACCTTCTTTCCTTTGATCCATACATTTTGATGGCGTATTCAGCTTTGTTGGTTGAAGGAAGTGTGTGCAGAAGACGTAAGGAAGCCATCTGTCCTGCTCGAACTAAAGATGGATCTTGTACAAACGGGAATCTTTCCTCCGGATTCTCATTGGTGTCGTCGCAAAGATCGAGTCTCTGTTGATTTCCAAACCAACGACGTGCGAAAATTCTATTAACAGTCATTTACTTTCATCTTCTTCAACTTTGGTGGACTGAATAGAAAAACACTGACTTGAGTCTTGACACGGAGTCAAGACTTTGCACTTCAAGATCTCTTTTCTTACTCTAGGATCTGAACGCTCCCATGAAATAAACGGTGCTCTAACAGACTGCAAGTGAAAACTTAAGCTTGACTGTGGCAAAATAGATTGATAAAATTCTCTGGCAGACTGTTTGGTTACTAAAGAAATAGACGCTGTACTGAAATTATCTAGTGCATACTGCCATAGCTCATCGGTGAACGACAAGACTGCGTCGGAACAATGAACTTCATTGACCCGTCTATGTACTTTGGTTGGAACCTTGCCTTGCCCTGGTGAATCTTCAGTTATTTCACTCTGAAAGAAGTAAGCAAATTTGTAATTTCGCTATTTGTATTTCTTTTCAAACCTTCATGTACAGTATTTGATACCTACTATACCGGTATACAATGTACATAAAAGTGAGAGTTCATGATCGAGCTTCCTAGGATATTAGTAATTTATTTTTCTAATTTGACAAATAATTCTTACATTTACATCCTTCATATTGGAGGTTTTACGTTCTGATGTTTGTCTCCTGGATTAACGGCCAGCTGAGAAAATTGAATTGCTCGCCTGCTGCTCAGATTGTAACATTGATAGTTTCAAGTTCATGAGTAAACAAATATTTACCTTGTCAATTACTAGTTCGTCGTCGCTGTCTCCTCTGGATGTCTCTTCCACATTTTCGATTTGTTCTTCATCGCTGTCCATTTCGATTTCCTCAATGAAGGGCAGATTCTTACAGTAAGACAATACATGCAATAGAAATTGAAATTAACAAATTGAAGCTTAAAATTGACTGTACGAGCTCCATCAGCAATTGAAAGTAACTGCTGTAATGTATAATGCTTACGCAGCCTAAACACTAATACAATCTTGTGCAACAGGTTTTTACATATATCAAGTAATTCATGTCCCGGACTATGGTTTTGCAATGCAGGACGTGAAAATAATGCATTTTGTTTGTCTTTTTTATAAATAGAACAGAGTTGCTTAAGTTATGGAAAAGTCTAAGAAAAACAAAGTCCAAGGTAAGGGAGAATCTTTGTTCCTGGTAAAGTCAGTGAATCCAAAATATTAGTTCTTGGCAAAGTCAGTGAATAGCCAGAATTTTGTTTCAAGTTACCCTAGGCTGATCGATGAAAATTCATCAACTTTTGTTTTGGTTCTGATGTAAGGTCCATCAGCTCATTCAATGTTCAACAATTTTTTTGCATTTGCTTAAGGGTGGTAATGTGTAGCCAATTAGTATTAAGAAATACTTTTTATCAGCAAAAGGAGAAGTGCCCCCTGTATTCTCTCAGTGTTGTATTAAATTCTCACATGCCAAGTGTTTAAGAATGGCTGACTGTTAGGATCGAGAAACGCCGGTCAACGTCCCATTTGGCAAATCGCTCATATTTTGCCCAAAGATACCCTAAAGTGACCTAATTCTAAAAATCATATTTAAAGGTTCCAGCGAATTTTTATTTTTCAGAAATTCGCGAAAATTTGAAAGCGCGGTCAAAGTGCGGTTTTTGGTGTAATAAAATGACCGAAACAAGGTGCGAGGACGAAGCGCTGCTAAAGTCTTAAAATAATTTCAATTGACTTCAAACTTCACACAAATGTGGAACAACCACTCTAATTTATTCCTCGTTTTAAACTAATCTCAGAGATGTCGATATAGTGGTTTTCCGAATCATTTTAAAAACACCTATGAAGCGTGTGAAAAATAACGGCAAAATATAGGTCATGTTTAACAGCATCAAAATGCATCTGGTACCTCACTTTCCGATTATTTTACTTTACAGCCTTAAAATATCATTATTAAGCATATACTATGCCAAGTTTCATGCTCGAACTCGCAGTAGTTGCCTTTGAGAAAAACGAAAATCTATGTCAATGTGTTGGGCGCAAATAACACAATCATTATACACGAACAAGAGACAAATCAATTTCAACGGTGAAAGTAAAAGGCTGTCATTAATTAAAATCCCGTCAATTCACTGCTATCAGTAGAAACATAATGTCCACTACATAAACACTGTTTTTAGACGTTTTAGGAACATTGCGCGTTAACTTTCTTTGATTTCCTGTCCGCCGTCATGTCTAGTTTGTCATCGCGTGTATTTCGTGTAAACAACACTGTGAATGGTTGTCATACCAAACGCAAGAGATTTCCTGGAACATTAATGTTTTCGATTCAGCAAAACGCTTTAAGTTCGTTAAGACACAATAATGGGCCAACTTGGAATGCTGTTTAGCATTAAGGACGTTAAAGGACTGTAAATTAATCGAGTTGAAATATCTTGAAGCAAATCAAAATCAAGCCCTTATTCTAATTTGGTAAACAGCCGATCTCTGTTCAAGTTCAAGAAGTCGAGAGGTTAATCCGGCAATGTATCACCGGTGCAACAACAAAATCAAACCGAGGTCATCAAAAGTGTAAGTTTAAAAGTGTAGTGGCAAGTTTCAAATAAATTTCGCCTATACAAATTGGAAGCAAGAAGTGAAACGGTCTGACCCGAAACAAATAAACAAAGTATTAATACGACTAATTTAATCCGAAAATGTTACAGAAAACATACCTAAAAGCCGTCGATTCCCCTCAATACCACTCCACATTGCCTTAAAGAGCCCAAGCTTTCTGCTGTAAGAATCATGGGCCTCATGAATCTGTTTTTACTATATCGGCAACCATGCTTCGGGGCTGATATTCGAGACTTAGTAAAAGTTGTCACACAACCGTACGAGCAGCCCAATCACGCTTTCACTGCTCTTGCGCAAATGTTCAACATTTCGCGATTTACATAAACGGATTACAAGTTTAAAGTAGTGACAGTAGATTGAAATGTGCTTTTTAAAGCTGTCCTACCCAGGAGCAATTATTTGTTGTTCTTGAATGGCTCTTAGGTGTACCTACAGTCCGGCGGAGAGGGGGGAGGGGGTACTCCGGGAAAGGCCGGATATCAGTATGCCGTGGAAGATTAAGTGGTCTCCAACTCTTAACGCCAACACTGAAACACCAGATGATTCTCGAAGTATCACAGGGATCACTAAGCTAAATAATTTTGAGTTTAGCTCCGCTGAGTCAATTACCTGTTGGCGAGCATATTGCATTGACCGTGGACAGGTGGGAAAACAGTTCACGCGGAAAAGCCCGTTGCACATTGTAATTTAGCGTTGTCCAACACGCAATCGGTCTGGTTGTAATGCTAATCGTATTTGATAAAATCTCAAGTTTTCTTTCGACACATACTGGGGTGGCATACTACTAGATGGGCGTGGCAGGGAGCCACGAGTCAAGTCAGTCAACTCCCAAAGCTTAACAGAAGAGTGATAGTGAACCACTGGTGGAAGGACTGCAGATTGTCCCCACGCTTTACCCTGATAGGCCTCTGTGTTATTCTAATGAACTGATGCTGTTATAATGATACTATCATGATGTAGCTTTATGATCATGCTAATGGTTAAGGTTTCTTTTGCTATTTAGTCAGACATCGCTCTTTCTGTATTTCTGCTGAAAGCATCGTTCTCTGAAGGAGACTTAAGGTCATTTTCTAAAAAGGTACGAACACTGCAACCTTAACATCAATGCCATTGTCAACGGGTGTGACCGAGGAAGCGTCTGCTGATGTTTCCCTGGATAGAGGATAGAAACTATGTACGGCAGGGATGTATTAATGTCTTCAAGGCGGCTGCATTCGTGTCTTTCATATGCTGTCTACTTTAGAGAGGCACTTGTCTCTGGAGAAATGTACTCAGTCCGTGGAGAGACATTCCCTTATGACCATAGCCAAAATGTGCTACAAACCCTGCTTGGAGCAAGCGTTGGCGCTTAACTCAAAGCCACAATAGGTCACCAAGAAGTCATTGTTGCTCTAAAAGAGGGTTAGGCTTTCAGGACAGTCAGTGACCAGCAGAAATCGTATCTTATAGCAAAATTCCGCATTGGCCTAAAGAACCTGAAACTGCCTTTGCTACGGTGCGGTTGCGAAGACATGGAACTAGATATACCTCTCTCACTCGTGCGCGGAAAAACTCCATCCTCGGCGCTTCTGAAGTATTTTACTAACAACTGCACTTGCCGGAAGTATTCTTAGGAACTGTCGGTGTTTGGTTTCTTCGATATTTAGCAACATCTCTTGCGGCGGGGGGGTGGGGGGGGGGGGGGGGAGGATCGTTAAATTTTTGTAGGGCGGGAGCGGGAGTAGAGGAGGAAGACCCTTTAGAGGAAAAACTAACGGCCGAATCGTCTCAACCTCTCTGGGAATGAGGTTGGAATCGTCACCCTTTCCAAATTCGCTGAAGCGGTTAATTTACCTTTATCAACTTAAAAACAGATGATCTAATGTAGTTTGTTTCCGACACTGCGTGCAGACGCAGCGCAACAGTGCGTTAACAAACTAATCATTCTAGAACATTGGAAAACATAGATATTGCGAACAGCCTCCTTTCCTTAAAATAGCTTTTCACAAAGAACTACTGATTTATGATTCTTTTACACTGAAAAAGAAACCCTTGACCATTAGCGTGTTCATAAAGCTACATAGTATCATTGTAACAGCATCAGTTCATTAGAATAACACAGAGGCCTATCAGGGTAAAACGTAGGGACAATCTGCAGTCCTTCCACCAGTGGTTCACTATCACTCTTCTGTTAAGCTTTGGGAGTTGACTGACTTGACTCGTGGCTCCCTGCCACGCCCATCTAGTAGTACGTCACCCCAGCACGTGTCGAAAGACACCTTGAGGTTTTATCAGATACGACTAGCATTACAACCAGACCGATTGCGTGTTGGACAACGCTAAATTACAATGTGCAACGGGCTTTTCCGCGTGAACTGTTTTCCCACCTGTCCACGGTCAATGCAATATGCTCGCCAACAGGTAATTGACTCAGCGGAGCTAAACTCAAAATTATTTAGCTTAGTGATCCCTGTGATACTTCGAGAATCATCTGGTGTTTCAGTGTTGGCGTTAAGAGTTGGAGACCACTTAATCTTTCACGGCATACTGATATCCGACCTTTCCCGGAGTACCCCCTCCCCCCTCTCCGCCGGACTGTAGGTACACCTAAGAGCCATTCAAGAACAACAAATAATTGCTCCTGGGTAGGACAGCTTTAAAAAGCACATTTCAATCTACTGTCACTACTTTAAACTTGTAATCCGTTTATGTAAATCGCGAAATGTTGAACATTTGCGCAAGAGCAGTGAAAGCGTGATTGGGCTGCTCGTACGGTTGTGTGACAACTTTTACTAAGTCTCGAATATCAGCCCCGAAGCATGGTTGCCGATATAGTAAAAACAGATTCATGAGGCCCATGATTCTTACAGCAGAAAGCTTGGGCTCTTTAAGGCAATGTGGAGTGGTATTGAGGGGAATCGACGGCTTTTAGGTATGTTTTCTGTAACATTTTCGGATTAAATTAGTCGTATTAATACTTTGTTTATTTGTTTCGGGTCAGACCGTTTCACTTCTTGCTTCCAATTTGTATAGGCGAAATTTATTTGAAACTTGCCACTACACTTTTAAACTTACACTTTTGATGACCTCGGTTTGATTTTGTTGTTGCACCGGTGATACATTGCCGGATTAACCTCTCGACTTCTTGAACTTGAACAGAGATCGGCTGTTTACCAAATTAGAATAAGGGCTTGATTTTGATTTGCTTCAAGATATTTCAACTCGATTAATTTACAGTCCTTTAACGTCCTTAATGCTAAACAGCATTCCAAGTTGGCCCATTATTGTGTCTTAACGAACTTAAAGCGTTTTGCTGAATCGAAAACATTAATGTTCCAGGAAATCTCTTGCGTTTGGTATGACAACCATTCACAGTGTTGTTTACACGAAATACACGCGATGACAAACTAGACATGACGGCGGACAGGAAATCAAAGAAAGTTAACGCGCAATGTTCCTAAAACGTCTAAAAACAGTGTTTATGTAGTGGACATTATGTTTCTACTGATAGCAGTGAATTGACGGGATTTTAATTAATGACAGCCTTTTACTTTCACCGTTGAAATTGATTTGTCTCTTGTTCGTGTATAATGATTGTGTTATTTGCGCCCAACACATTGACATAGATTTTCGTTTTTCTCAAAGGCAACTACTGCGAGTTCGAGCATGAAACTTGGCATAGTATATGCTTAATAATGATATTTTAAGGCTGTAAAGTAAAATAATCGGAAAGTGAGGTACCAGATGCATTTTGATGCTGTTAAACATGACCTATATTTTGCCGTTATTTTTCACACGCTTCATAGGTGTTTTTAAAATGATTCGGAAAACCACTATATCGACATCTCTGAGATTAGTTTAAAACGAGGAATAAATTAGAGTGGTTGTTCCACATTTGTGTGAAGTTTGAAGTCAATTGAAATTATTTTAAGACTTTAGCAGCGCTTCGTCCTCGCACCTTGTTTCGGTCATTTTATTACACCAAAAACCGCACTTTGACCGCGCTTTCAAATTTTCGCGAATTTCTGAAAAATAAAAATTCGCTGGAACCTTTAAATATGATTTTTAGAATTAGGTCACTTTAGGGTATCTTTGGGCAAAATATGAGCGATTTGCCAAATGGGACGTTGACCGGCGTTTCTCGATCCTTACAGTCAGCCATTCTTAAAAGTTACCTTCTGAAAGTTTTCAAGAATTTGTTCTAAAATAGAGAAAAAAATTGTTATCAGTGTATGTTTACTGATTGATTATAATTAACAATTTTTTTGTTCCAATTTTTTTCTCATTCACTGCCTGTCGTTTTCTTTCAGCTTTTGTCGATGATGACTTCTGTGGAGTGCTCTCTCTCGGCTTGATTGTCAGTTCAAAGACTTCATTTGCAAATTTTTCCTGAATTACTTGTTTCTGATACTGCTGCTTTGAAATGGGAGCATTTTTTCTCCAGAAAATAACAATGAATTTTGTTTGTTTTGTTTGTGTGCAGTCTCCATGATGTCGTCTTTGAAATTCCCAAGCATTATTGGGAGACCAATAATTTGAGCATCCGAAAGTGCTTTATCAACAAAGTACATGTATCCAACATAACTAACGATCTGCTTAAGGGTAGCGGTAACATTGGCAGTGCCAAATATTTGCACAGCCTGGAAGCCAAGGTGGATGCGTGCCTGAACATCATATTCGTCTCCTGTCAAATCATGTGGTGTGTGGAGAAGGTTTCTGTATGCTCTATCAAGACCTTTACGAAATGTGCATAAGATTTCCAAAAGAGTTCCTTTAAACCCGGATTTTTTTTAAAAAATGGAAGGCATTCTCTCTCCAAATGCTAAAACACCAACTTCATCAAACTTGACTGTTTTCTCCTCAAGGCTTACAGGCTTTGCCAATCCTTTCTTAAGGTTTAACAAAAATTGGCGATCACTGCGAAGAACAAAAATGAATACATGTATGAATTTGTGATGAGGAAAAAGTCAATTGCTGTTCTACATTCAGTAAATTTTTGTTATTTGAGTCACCTGTGTATACTTAAATGTATACTTAATTGGCCTCTCCCCAGGGGGGCTTTTCAGGACCAATGTAAACAAACAATGATAAATAAATATTCAAATAAACATAACTAGGTTAAGAATCCCAACTGGCAGAAGGCAGACCAGTTGGCTATTTACAAGTGCAGCTGGGAGGTTGAACTCGGGACTACCGAGAACTACATCAGCTAGCGATCAGAACGGGATTTGAACTAAGGACCTACGGATTTCAAATCCGGGCCTCTAACCACTCAGCCACGCTGCCACTTGTTTTTTTACAGGACCTGTTATTACTCAGTTTATTAACTCATTAATTTGATTTTGATTTTTTGGTTTTGTAACCCTTAATTCAGGATCTCATGAAATTTTCCTAAATGCCGGGCAACAGGAAAAGTTTTGAATTTTTTAACTGAATTGGTCTTATTGTTAATTTTGGGCTTCTTTATAGCAGGTTAAAAATGTTGATACAATAATACAAGGCTATTTTCTCTTTGAAAGGACTCAATTCATCAATTATTATGGGGCAAGTTGTAGGTACAAATCTGATGCAATTTTATCAATCTGCAAGCATATCGTTCTGCAGATCAAAACCCAATTAAGGTGGATGTTCCAGGGTAGTATTCAGAGAGTAGAGTTCCACAAATATTTTGACGGCCAGTATTTCCAAGATTTTGTCTGGCAAACTCCCTGTGTTTTTATTTGCTAGGGGCTTTTCTACCAACTTCTACTTTAAATTTTGTTTCCAAGCTTTCAGTGTCCTTGACAGACCAAACCGGACACAGGTATGAAAGTTTCATGTCTCCCAATTGAATGTGGTGTTCTGGGGTCTCAGGAATTGGTTAGGAGGACTTTGCAGAAGAATTACCAGTTGAAGATCGTCTTTCCTTACCATCACCACAACTCCGACGGACAATTTTAATTTCTTTCTCACTTGGTGGATGTTTGATTGTTTTAAGTTATGTAAGCTGTTCATAAATTGCCCCTGCGCATTTTCGGACAGTGTCATAGTCATCATTTCCCAACCAAAGAGCTACTGTTAACACTGTGCTCAGTCAATTATAAGGCTCAATGATTTTCACCCTGACACTTGTCTCCCCTGTGAAATGGCGTGACGATTTCAGCCATGGGAAACCTTCAGTATAGTCCATAACGATGGTGCTGTTGTTTGGTGTTGTAACTGCACTCTGTACAGCTGACTGACTTAGAAATAGTGTAATGTAATTCTCAGTGTCAACAAAGCTCACAAGTACCTCTCCAAATTCATTAAAGGTCAGGCCAATCTTTTCTAGCAATTCTTGGCGTGTGTCATTCAGATTAGTAAAAAAATTTTCTTTACTGAGAATGGGGTTTATGCCAATTTCTTGTTCAATTGTTTTTCCCTACTTGGAAGAGGAGTTGCAGAGCGTTTGATCGAATGGTCGACCGAACTAGTGCCGTGGCAGACATACGATAATAATACTGATAATAAAATGAATGATAGAACAAAAGCAAACTAGAGATGATGGAATACAATACCTTTAATATTGTATAAACAGCACACTCTTAAAAGCAAATTAAAGTAAAACACCAAATGATTTTCAAGCTTACAATGCGATGCAGCCAGCGCTGCAAGTTGTGCGATTCAAGTACTCAAATCGCTTCCATCCAAGTGTAGGATAGATTCACTGTCGAAAGAGACTTCCCAACTGTTCAAATCAACACTTCTCATATTTACAGCACAATTCCAATTTCCAATCGCGGTATAAGACAAGATAAAATAATTCGAAAAAGCATCGATAGAAACACTCGATCTGGCAGTGACCGCCATCATTCAAATGCAAACTCACGACTTCGCGCGGGCTGCCTTTTGGGATACGGCAATAAAATTTTCTTTTAAGTCTCGTGCAATGTCACCAGATCACCTGGCAAGATCGTTAAATCCAGGCAAAGCTATAGCAATGGCCATCTGCCCTACCATTGTTTATTTTATTACTTAGCGCGCGTTTTCATGCTTGACGTGGCGTGTGAATTTGCGTGCGCAGTAAAGATGCGCAGAAACAATTAGCACGAACGTCCTTAAATGTTTTGTTTTTAAAACATGAGTCGTTTTTCAGTCAATTCACAATAAATTTATTATTACTTACAAAACAAGTCAGAAATTCGTTGAAAGGACCGTGTGAGAAAACAGAAAGTTAATTTACTTGTCAAGCACTAGAACAGGTACGTCCCAGACTTCATTTATGCTGATGCAAAGGAAGATGGGACAAGCTCCCTAGGAAAATTCGAGACAATGGCTTGAACCAGCTGTACAGCTTTAAAATTGAATATTTTGAAATTATTCCATAAATTAGACTTAAAAGAACACGTTTGTACCGTACAGATTGTTCTTTCCTATTTCCGTTGTTTGAAATTATCATTACTTAGTTATTTTTTTTTTTCAAATTAAAGTATGTTAAAAACTTGAATTTCATATATATGTTTTTGTAATCTCCTAGATATTTTCTTTCATTTTCATTCTTTAGAGTCGAGAAATAAACCTTTTTGCATTTAGAACCTGGGCTTTCAAATGAAGCAAAAAATGGTGAGCTGTCGCACTTTGTAATCATCGTCGCAGTTTGTGATTCTTGGCTCAACTTGTATGAAGACAAAGTGACCGCATGGTTAGTGAACTCCGAATCGAGGGGTCTGGGTTCGAGCCCTGGCTGGGGCCGTTGTGCTGTGTTCTTGCCCACGGTGCCTCTCTCCACCCAGGAGAGTAAATGGGTATCGGCAAATTAAATCCTAGTTGGGGATAGCCTACTCTCGACTAGCCTCCTACCTTGGGTCAGAAATACTCTTCTCGCTTCATGCAACAGAAACCTGGCGGGCTTCTTTTAGTTGACCAAAAATTCCGGTTGAATTTGAGGAAGTTTCTATCGGCGAATGGAAGAGGGATTTCCGAAAGTTGCGGGAAAAAAGACAACCTTACGAGGTATGCCCAAACTTTGAAATGTTTCTTACTGCGGATTCCCGCTCAATTTAAATTTTCCTTGCAGAATTTCCGGAATTTTCCGGTTGAAAGATTCGCATTTCGGAAATTTACCTAGTTGTATAACGTCCGCCTCCCACGTCTCCTAAGAATTAAGGTTTCCATGAAAGTTCAAGTTTCCATGAATTTAAATTCACACCCGGACATTTATTCTGATTCTGTGAAGTACGTGTTATAGAGCATTAATTGAATGCACTTAACATTTTAAATATGCTTTTAGTAATGTCATACTAATGTTGTACTGTAACTGCCTCGACTCTTTGGAGTCGAGACAGTCGAGACAGTTGCATATTCTTGTACCCGGGCGTGCGAGTGGGTCAAAAGAAGAAAAAAAACGCTCGTTACCACTATTCTGGATTTGCTTGGCGACGGATTTTCTCGCTCTATGTGAAATAACCAGCCTCCTATTTGTCAAGTCAAGAATTGAGAAGCACTTCTCAGAATATGTAATTAACGGCATCTCTGGTGATATTTAGTTAAACGAATGCAGCTATTTTAATATTTACTTTGTTGAATTTAAGCCCCATTCTTACGCGTCAAGACCAAAAGGCACAATTTGGTATAGGCAAAAGTGTAGAGGTCAGTTCTGCATCGCCAAATATTAATGCGAGACATTTGTATAACGACGCGTACGGGAAACGCGATTCGATGCACTCAAAAGGTCACTCTAAAGTCTAGAAGAATTTCCCGGGGCAAAGCCGTGTAACAGTAAAGGAAAATCTTAGAGAGAAACGTCTCATGAAAGGAAAAACCAATAAAATTTTGAGATTTCCTCTACATGCAACGATATAACCAGTATTCAATGTTGTCGCGTAGAATTAACGCTTTAAACACGAAGACGCACTATAAAAGGGAATAAGCTCCTCCCCCCTAATTTTGAATTCACCCAAAAAATCAAGATGGCGGACGATGAAGAGAACAACAACAAACGCTTAGTATTTGTTATAATCGACAAAACCAATAAAACTTAACCAGAAACGGTCAGAAAATATCATTGTAATTACTTTTCTGTAAGTTTTTTTTTTTGTTTCGAGTACAATATCTCCTCGCTTCATAAGAAAAAACTTGCAGTTCATGCGGTCAAATTGAACCAAGCCAACCGTAAGCTCCTCGATTAAAGATTCGTCCAATAAAATAGTCATCTGTGAAGTACTAAGTAAAGACAGCAGACACTTTAATTGACTTACAGCTTACCTTTGGTGTATTCAAATCGCAATCCATTTTGAATTTGACCCGCGATAATAAACTGTATACCCAAGATCTGGATGTCATGAATTTCCTTTTGGGTATGTGAATCTCACACAGACGGTCTCTTACTAATGAATAACAAAAGTCTTTCTTAAATGAATTCCAGGTTCCTTCTGATAGATCCGACAGTAAAAGTAAGTAAAGTGAAACTTCATTTAAACACCGGGTCAGCTTTCGCGATAATGCTAGTAACATATAACGAATAGAAAACTTGGTCAAGGTCCTTAAAGAGTTCCACTCCTAAATATCTATTTTGTTTAGGGTGTTTATTTATGGTGCATTTCTCCTTTGCGCGGGACCTCCTCCGATTTTTTTCTCTTTGGACTCATCGAAGAACGCCTTCTGATTATTCACTTCATCACGGAACCTAGGAAGCTTAAGCCCGGTCGTCCACACTACACTGGAGAAATTTAAAAACGCAACAATCACCGGTCGTTTTATATTTTTGTTTGAAGAGATCTCGACCAGGGAAATCGCGTGGTTCTCCTAATCCTATCGTGTTCGAAAAGGTCCGTTTTTAAATGTTTTCGTTCCACACAAAAACTCAAAGCCGGCGTTTTCAAATTCCTTCGGTTTGAAGAGCGTTTTTGGAAAGCTCCGTTTTCGTGACAAATTACTCTGGACCGTAGGCCTAACCGTACGAATAAACCTGTATGCGTTTTTAAATTCCTCGGCGTAGTGTGGACGGAGTCTGGAGCAAACCACGACGTCAATGACCACCACCAAACGAAAGGTTTAATGAGCAAAACAAAGGCTGTATAAGTGCGTTCAGTAAAGCTTTGTACATTTCATAGTCATCCTCTGCAAAACAACAACGCAAAATGACTGCGAACGCGAACGATGAGTCGAACTGTTAATTTTCGTAATTCCATTTAGAATTGAGCGCTGTCATTACATATTTAGCTTGAGCAAGGTTTTAGCGCCATAGGCATCCTGGACAAATTCAAGTTTACAGGGCGTTGTCCTCGGCGTCACCGTCGTCATTGTTTAGATTCCTATGTTTGCATCTCGGATGCTGGAAGGTCGATACACTTGTTTAACGACTGGGTTCTGTCATCCTAAGTGGCTGCTTTGTGCTTTTCTCATGTTTTATCTCAAGACCAGTCGAACGAAGATGAGAGCATCGTGTAGAAACCGTAAAACATCACATAAATTGCAGCTCTTGGCTAAGATTCTTTTTAATTCAGCGATTAAGTTGTCGAGCGTTCACAGGACGAAATATCAAGAATCCGTAAACGGAAACGTGGCAGAAATATGTGAAACCGTTGCAGAAACACGACACTTAACACGCGTTTCCGCTGTCGCTTTGTTGACGTTTACTCGTGTTTCCGTTGCTACGGTCACAGCGGAACCGTACCACTTTTTTACATGTTTCCGTCAGGTTTCAGTTGAAGGAAACAAGTGTTTCCGCAAGCGTAACTTCATGTTTACATAACCGGAAACACATGGTAACGTTCTGGAAATCTGAATTTTTTATGTTTCCGTCGACGTAATCAGACCTAAACGTTCACGGAAATACAAAGTTACGTTCTGGAGATTTCAGTCTCTTGTACTAACCAGGAATACAGTAATGTTACAACACCTTATTATCCAATGTCCTCTCTATTATCTGTCAAGTGGTCGCTCATGGGAGGTGAAAACCAAAAGAAAATTTCAAACTTTTAGCTCTAAGAGTGGTCGCGGTCGCTTACTCATGTAGATGCAAATTCAGCGAGGTCGTTTCAGATGCTTTGTACAAGTGTTCAAGGGCTTTAGATCACATATTTTTAAAAAATTGCATTCTTCCTGAACGTCGTCATTTTTCAGCCTATCGACCATATGCTAACGAGGCAAACAATTCGACCCAATTTGCGTAAGCGACCACCTTCCTTAAGCGACCACCTAAGCTTGAAATTTTTCGCGTACGGGAGGTTCGACTGTATCTTCAATGATTAGTAGCGATCGCATGAAACTATATAAAAAGAATAAAAAGGAAATTTTCCACCGCCTTTACTTCATATCTTTTATAGCAGCTCACAGTTTTCCTTGAGCTTTGCGCGCTCTTAGAAAACTGTTTGCTTCTCGTCGGAACAGATGTCCGCAGACAAATATCCGAGCATATTTATACTGAGAGATATCCCGATATTTTTTTTACAGGTTCCTCTTCAAGCAATTGCTCGTGGTAAAATAAACCAAACAAGCACTCTTCTACGATACTTTTTAATCTTCTTCTACGAAAAGGCATCTCAGCTGGGATGGGGTGAGTTTGGATTTTCTTGACGTCCTAATTCACTGTAGCCCAACAAACCTTAACGCCGCTATCTCTCTTGGAGAAGAGCTAATTAACTTATTTCTAAAGGACCTAATTGACAAGCAAACACAACATGAATTTTTATTTAGCTGCTTTGGTCATATAACGCGTAATTTTCAGACAAGCTCTCTTCTCCATGAAGCTGCTCGACGCGGAAGCGTGCATCAATTACAACGACTTCTACAGAACCGACGCTGTGTCGATGTTCAAACATTCTTCAGTGAGACGGACGAAAGAGGTAAAACACCACTGATGTGGGTTTCCCTGAATAACAGTGTTGATGTTATAAAGTTTCTGTTGTCCAATGGAGTGGATCTTTATGCGAGGGACTTCTCCGGACAAACGCCGTTTCTCCACGCTTGCCGAGGTAACACGCGAGAGGTTCTCGAGTTTCTGGCAAGGAGATGAGCTCGTATTCATGATATTGACAACGACGGTCAACATGGTGTGCATCATGCGGCGCGGTGTAACTCGCGCGAGGTACTCGAGCTGCTGTTTCAAGAACTACAAACAGATATCCATATTAAAGACTGGAAAAACCGATTTCCGATTCATCACGCTGCGGCGACAGGCAGGAGTGAGAACGTTCTGTTTCTACTTCAGAACCGTAGCTGCTTAAATTCGAAGACACGAATCATAAGAGATAGAGGGTTTGATGAGTTGGGAAATAATCACGGTGGAATAACACCTGTACATTACGCCGCGCAAAATGGTTATGCTAATATCTCGAACAACATGGCGCCGACATTGGTGCTGTTACGGATTGTGGGCGTTCCGTGTTCATGTTAGCCGCGGAAAATGGCCATAAAGATGTCTTAGTTTACTGCATAAACGAGAGTTCATTAAGTACGCCAGGAGAAAAACGCGTTGAATCATCCAATCGCGCGAGTTCGTATAACAATCAAGTTACTAGGATAAATGAATGTGATGTAACTCACAGTTCAGAAACGTTCAGCGCATAATCCTTAGGAAGCTTCGTTGTTTTCAGAAGATCCTGAAAACATTATTTGTCGTTAAGGGAAATGTTAACAAAATTTCCTGAAGCACACTAGTTCGGTCAGTGCCAAACAACAACAACAACAACAACAACAACAAGGAATACAACAACATTTCCTTTGAAGTCAAATGTGGGTTGGTAAAGATGGCTGGACATCGACCGAGTTTTCTTTTGCAAGTTTAAGGGGCACTGTTTCGCCTGACACATCGTGTTGTAATATAAACTCGCCTTATTATCTTGCAATAGAAAGAAAAAATAAACAAAGAGCAAAATGGCCAAAGCAACGAAATAATCGATTAAAAAGAAAACAAAAAGTGGATGAAAGATTCAAAAAAAACAAAAAAAAGTTCACATTTGCGTTGCTGGGATGTTTCATTGGAAGATAATAAAAAATGCGCGTAAGGCTGCTTTAGTGGCCCACTGGGCAAAATCTTAGTTCGTCACAGAATGTGGTTCAAGTACAACAACAGCTTTATTTGTACTCAATATTTATACATAAGTTAAACTTATAAGCGAAAACTTAAAAAGTATCGTTTCCTCAAAATAACCATAAGGCTGAAAATACAAGGCAGTTGTCAATAGCAACGTAGTCGTTAGTTACAAGGCTCTCATGATTGGAACTGTTACACAATTATCTGGTCAAGTTTTTACATTTTTTTCAGTCCGTACCAGGATCAATTTAATTATTTATTTAAACGTGGTTATGTCTGCAAAGATCCCACTAAACGCTTAGTGAGGTCGAACAATTCCTGGAGTACAATGGAAAAGTTAGAATGCATACTCTGGACAAACTAGTAGAAACACAAATCATTTTTTTAACAAAGCATTCTTTGTTTCTTAAAGGAATTAATTTGTTTTCAGTCGGTTACATTATGTACAATGAAAATTTTAGTATGGCCTCAGATTTTTCTTCATTCGTTCAATGATGTTGGGAATGTTAACTGGTCGTTCGTGATATTCAAATGACTCATTCGAAAAAGCTGTAACGTTTACCATGGGATCCAAAGTGTTATGAACACCCATCTCATTCATAATCAACTCAAATTTCTCTTCCTGCTCGGCCTCTCTGGAATATGCTTGGACTATACTGTCCAAGCGTTGGAACAGGTCTTTCTTGGTCGCCTGTAATCTTCTTAGTTGAGACTTAGTGACATCCTCTGCGAAACGTACTTTTTTTCCCTTCTTATTAAGATGGCAGTGATGCTCATTCCTTGCATGCTTCGGATATACAATAATATTACTGCCTTGATCAAAGAAGGACCTTTTTTTCGAGTTCTTTTGCTTTGGATTTCCTGATGCTTTTTTCCTGATGCTTGACCGGGCTAACATTTCCTCGAGTTTCCGTTGGCGTAAACCATTACTTATCTTATCATAAAATTGATGGCGTTGGTTTGTTTTCTTCCTGCTGCATTCGTCCACGCCAGAGTCGTAAAGTGGGCTTTCCTTTGCAGTGTTCTTTGCTTCTGCAAGTGCGTCGTTCAATATGACGATGAAGAAGTTCATCGCCAAAATGGTAGTACTCAGCAGAATCATGGCTGCGAAAATTCTTCCGAACATTTTGTTGGTGAACTCTAACTGATTGACTGGCCTTGCTTTCACTCGACCCAGAGTCAACTCTATTTGGAAAAAACTAGCTTTTAGAAACGATGAATAGCGCTCAAATCCCGCTCCGAAAATCAGAATACCAAAGTGCAAGAAGGTAATGAAAAGAATTAAGAAAATAACACTGAAAGATGCGAGATGTCTCGCACTGTTCCTCAATGTTATGGAAAACACAGCAACGTGTTTATTGAATCTTATCAGGCGCAAGAGTTTCACAGAGATTACAAACACCAACAAACCAAGAACGACATTATCTACCTCGCGCCAAACCAGAGCTTCTTGGAAACTCACATGACCATACACGTTTTCTTGTAATTTTCTGATGGCCGAAGACACTTTTTCCGATTGTACCACATACATAATAAAACCTAGCAAGGAGAAAAACAACTGACACAGTTCTATCCAGTTCCAGAAGGATTTAAAATACCGGAAACCCCTCTTGTAGAGCTTGTAACCCTCTCGTCCATGGTACCATAGCACGAAGATGATAAATAAAAGAACACAGATCATATACAACTGTTTGGCGGCGGTCTGAGTGGAGGGCAGAGAGAGAACATCAATTCTCTTGAACGTTGCCGTATGTCCTGACGCCCCAACTTCGTAGAAATACGTTGCAATAGCTAAAACATTTACTGACGGGTTGAAGGCTGAGAATTCCACAATAACAGCTCTGGTTTGTCTGTCCAGCCAGTCATTAGTTTTTAAATTCTTAATAATGCTAAAACCTGTTGCGTTCTCGTATCCTAAGTCAGCCACGAATCCTCCCCCAGGGTAAAATGAGAATTGTCCCCACTTGGGCACAGTTTCACTCTCCCCCGGATTCTGGTATCGCCAGGGCTTCGGGCAAAGTCGAAGTAGCTCCTCGTGACTCGAAGAGTTGTCGGTGGGCTTCCAGGCCGGTTTACTATAGGGGGTTCTATCTTCATTTTCTAGCCCGTATCCGTCGTAGCACACCGGAAATATTCTCGTCATATAGTCAACTTTACAGGATGCTGAAATGTTTACAAAACCATTATTAGAAAATAGCTGTTCATGTCTTAAAGAAGGCTCTGTTCTACTGCAAAGCGGTTAATCAGGACATACTAGCTAATGCTATAATCAGAATTAACCTACTTTGACAAATTTCCAAGTAGACATAACTCATAGACTGCTTTTATCACACTTCAAGGATCCAACAACTTGTTGAAGGAACAAATACATTTTCTTTTGGACAATTTTAGTTAAAGCAATAGTAAACGCGACAAACCGAATTCAATAATAGTTCTATTATTAGATGTTTTGGTGTGTAGTATTTTGCTTTATATTTTTACTCGTTGTTTGTATTTTGACTCGCCCTACGGGCTCGTCAAAATACGGCACAACACGTAAAAATATACAGCGATACTACCCACCAAAACATCTGATGAGATATGTTTATAATCCATCAAGTATTTTCACTCGCGTCACGCGACTGAATACTCGTCCCAGTAAAAGCTGGGGAATGTCCGAGTGATATTCCCCAATTTTCAAATCCGCGCGTGTTGCGAAAAATATTTGAAGGATAATAGCTTTCATTTGGCCCGAAAATATTCTCCGATATTTGTCCGTGGACAATCAGTCTATTCCTCAAAGCTCACAGTGTTCCTCGAGCTACACTCTCGGAGAACCGTTCGCTTCTCGGAACAGATAATGTCTAAGGACAAATATCCGAGGGTATTTCCGCGCCAAATGGAGGCTATTGTTTATCTGTCTTCAGCTCACAAAATAGTGACTGAAGTAGCTCAATCACGGTATTTTAAGTAATTTTGGCCACGTGCAAAGTTACCTTTAAATTGAAAGAAACCGGATACTAGTAGCGTATCAAAGTAGAGAAACACCAAAGAGATAATAATAAACAGTAAAGGAACAAGGATGGTAAAGGATGGAAAAGATTGAAACGGATTGCAAAGGACGCACTTAAAATATTTAGGCAAAACTTGTCAAGATGTACAAGCCGAGACGTAACTCCTTTAAGACCGCAATGGATTAGCTATTATCTGAGCCTCTGTATGGACTTTCTTCTGGATACAATTAAAGTGGCGATTATTGCCATTGCAAAACATTGAGCTTTGAGACCAAAACTTACTCGATTTAACTCTTAGTTGGCGGGCTCGAGCCATCCCAACAAGGATTGAGTGCTTGTCTCCAATGTACACTGTTTGATTCTCTTGTTGGCCATTGTACCATCGGCCCGCAAACACACCTGGGATAAAAGCCTCATTTAACCAGCTCCAGAACTTCTCGTTATCATTAACCTATCATAGAAAAAAGAGAAAGAGAAAATGGACCGGTGAATATATGAATGTTATTGAACTAACGCGAGTTCCATACTGCAGTAATATTTCCCTTGCTCCCTTTTCCCCCGCAAGATTATGGACCGAGCGCTAGCCGAAATCGCTTCCATTCCACATGTCTTATGACGCCACTTTCTAAGCACTAAAATAGGGTTGGACTCATTCTCAGGATGCGTTCGAGTGACCTTATTCCAGAATAAAATTGTCACTATCCGCTATTCCAAATAGCCAGTTACTTTTCAACGATCAATTTAAAACTTCTCTAACAAAATAGAGCGGTTTCCAAATGAATATCGTAAAACCAAACCCAAAGTAATCACTTATAAGCCAGTCACAAAGGACACAGACTAATGAACCAATCGATAATCGAAGTAAATGCATGAAGATGACGCAAAGCGCGGGAAAACGTGTGCGGGCGAGTCACGATTGGTTATGTTTGACAAAATGGCGCGAGGTTTTTAAGCCAATCGTGTAGCATGATACGACAAAACCAATTTACTTTTCGACGCTCAAGTGAAAACCGCTCTGACTCAGTTGAATTAATTGAATAACATTTTGCTTTGGTTTTAAACATCACGCCAACTGTTCGCACTCACTGCTCATTTTGTAGAATATGTTGAACAGAGCAATTCAGCAAATCATAGTTAATAGGGGGGAATGGTTATGAAACTCGAAAAAGTTCTTTGTTGTATGGTTTTGCTCTCTGTTTTGGCCTTCACCGTGCACAAAACAAAATAGTTGTTTACTACTGACCGAGGAACTAACCAATAGAAATTTTTTGATTTGGTAACTCATACATAGTGTATGAACGCAAAACAAAAGATTGTGCACGGTCGTGGACTTTCCAACACAAATTTTGGCATCTTTGTTTGCTCCTTTGATGTTTGCTGGACTTCATAACTATTCCCCTCTATTAACAATGAAGAGATAAAAAAACCAAACGAATCCACATGATAAATCACTTTGGAGTTAACCCAGACTTGTTTCATGGTTGGCAATACTTACCTTTTCGAAGTTTGGTAACCCATCCCCGATGGACTTTGTCATGTGATATTGGTAACTATTCCGGTTGCCATAACACAAGACCATCACCAGGAAGATAAACAGGACGTAAACGGCAAGCTCGAAGTAAAGAAGCGACAAGGTCTTTTTCTTTAGCTGTTGTTTCCTCATGTCTTCCACTTCAGATAGCTTCATTTTCCACAGTCGCTGTTGTGAGGGGCTACTTTTAGCTGCTTTATGGCTTTGGCGTCCTTCAGATCTGCTCCTTTTCCATTTGAGAATGGCTGCGATGAATGTCGCAATGAATAACACTTTCGCAGGTTCTGTAATTGTCACATCCTGCCCCAGTGATATAAGTGCTGCCGCTAGCCACTGCTCGCTGGTGCTCTTTCCCCAAATCAAGCTGTAGAAGATAGTAAACGAAGCAGAAACAACACAAGAACTAAACAAGAAGAACCAGGCCAGGTAGGTAAGCCACTTCGCTTTACGACAACACAGAGTCTCACTTGCTCCTTTCTGAAAAAGGAATACTGTCACAATGTTTATGGGTGCAACGATAAGTGCACTTTTCAAAGTGATAATGATTTGAGCCCACGAAAATTTAAGGGGTCCTACTTGAAGCACTTGCTCAGATTTGCCTTCCAACTTATAGAACATCGCGTTAGCAAACATGGCTGTAAGCAGCACTGACAGGCAGCACGACGCCCGCTGTACTCTTGTAAAGCGGCTTCTCCTCGGCTTCGTTAGAACTGAGACCCAAAGATGGGTTTCAGTCAGACCTCTCCACCAACGTTTTAGCATCTCGTGTCTAAAAGTGCCCTCATTTGGCGCCTGTTCAATGATTCGCTCAATTCGACCGTCTTCTCGCTCCAGAGCAAGCCACTGGCTGCTGGTAAACGTCCAAGCGTGATTCACCTGTTCGTCAAGAACAACAATTTCTTCTAGAAACCAGGAAGGGCTCTCACCAGAGTTGTCATGACCAATTCGCACTGCCTGAATCGCGCCAAGAGACTGACTAAGATTAAGAACAAACACATCCGTGTTTCCACGAGCAAAGAGAAAATTATCCACGCCAGGCTCGTCTAAATTGAGCTGAACAATTCCGCTGCTTCCTTCACTACCGTATATCTCCGTTGCAACCTTAGCTGTTGTACCTGAATTTCTCCACACGCCCGTGGAAATGATTATCCGATAGATGTGTGAGCAGCTTGCTGTGGAGGGTAGATGCACTGGCAGACTAGTCTAGAATCAAAGTGGATTTCATTTGTTAATGTACTGTGATATACTAGACCTGAAGTTTTGACGGCTCAAGCTAAGATCATGATAATAACGAATAAACTGGAACCCCGTTAACTGAAAACGGTCACCAACGGGCCATGAAAATTTCACAGCATTAATGGGATCTATTTTAAGTGACCTCTTTGTGAAGGAAATTGTGTTTGATTTGTTAACGACAGAGGTCAATGACATGATACAGGCGTTTGAATAAACAAGAGAATCGCTCAGTATTTTTTCTTTTGTTTAACCAAACAAAACAAAACAAAAACAAACAAACAAACAAACAAACAAACAAAAAACAAATGCGTATTTGGTTGGTTGTAGGTTGGGATTTCAGAACGTGACCGTTGGCCGTATTAACAGGGTGGCCGCATGGACGGAGTTTTCTTATGAGAAAATGTACGGGCGCTTTGTCAGGACAAAAAAACAACACGGCCGTAATAACGACGTGACTGTATTAACGAGGTGACCGTAAAGAGGTGTTCCGCTAAATTTAATTTGTTTCTTTATCAACCAATCAATCAACTGGAATTGCGACTTTTTTTTTCTTCCAGAAATCACTTGACTCTACAATTGTTTATGTACCAGCTCGATCATTTCAGCGGGCGCGTCAGAAAGTTAAAAATTATTTGAAGAAGCATAATCCCTTCTGAAGATATAGAGTTTGGAGCTTTGAATTTCCCTCGATTTTGCAGAGCCTGAAATTTTTTTCTGGTCTTTTTTCCAGTAGTGTTATGGCTGCATTCGCATCTATCATGTCTTTTTCAATAAGTTTTTCGCATTTCACTTTATCTTAACGAGTTCTATCCGAATTAATTACATTTTGGGCCTTAACAGGGAAAAATTATTTAAATAATAACAAAAAAATACCCATACGATTGTTTGAAATTAAAAGTTCTATCACTGCAAAGTTTGAGCTGCATCGGATTAAAGACCGAAAAGTTTCTACAAGGGTGCAGCCTCGAGCCCTCTGCTAGCCCGTTGTGCTTAAATTGACAACACCTTTTTTTACAAGCTGCGTTTGTATGAATTCCAAAATTGTTGAACTGAAATCGTTGGATTCCAGGGTAGAACCCGGCAAGTTTGTAAAATGTTCAAAACAGCGGATTTTACAGTTGAACCCAACATTAATACTTATAAATCGATATGGTTAAACTTCCTGTAATAAGTCATGTCGTAACTTAGTTTCATATATAGGGCCATAAGGAAGACTACAGCCTTGACTGTAATTATGCACCCTATTGAAATAAATTATCCTCATCAATGCTTACATTTCTGGCCTCCTTTTTATCCGCTTTTCTAACGATAAGCAGCACGACAATATAGCACAGGAGAACTACAGAGATCGTCACAATAACTGCAACGTTTCCAGTTTCTTCGAGATTCTTGAACTCCACCGAGACCTTGTCAAAATCAATGGGATTCGGTTTAATCAAAAGAGCTCCTCCAAATGAAGTCAGATGATTACAGGAACAATTAATAAATCCGTTGTATGTTGCTGATAAAACCTGGTAAAAAATAAACGGAAAAAAACGAGATTAAATTAAGTCATTTAAGATTCTCCACATTATCATTTGTAGTACGCAGGCTAGCAAAAGCTGATCAGGCTGCTTGTAAAACGTCCTCTCACAATTATTTTTTTTCTCTGCCAGTCTGTTAAAAGTTTCATCATAAAAAGAATTTCACCACAGCCTTGAAATAATCACTTCATTACGGGTTGAAAATCTGTCGTAAACAAGCACTAGAATGCTACAGCCTGCGTCAAATTACATAAACCATTATATGCCCTGGACAGCTGCGGCGGATTACTCTTTCATATCAGAATTTCAGAAGTAGAGGCTTCTAAACATCACTAGATTGCAAAACTGAAAATGACAAATGAGACCTGACTGAAGAACATTTACACCACTCACCCGACAGCCCTCTGTTATCCACTTTTCCCTCTCCTCTGACCAGAAGACACAGCTCCCAAGGGCTACCCTCAGAGTATAGTTTTGATCCGATTTAGAATCGTATACTGGCACCACAGTTAAATTTTTGCCCTGAGGGGAAGTGAGAGGGGGATCTTTGACCTCGACACATGAACGCTTTTGTCGTCTATTTCCCAAACAAGATCTTTTCGCCCTCTTGTGAGAGTTTGTTCCACTTCTGTTATAGCCTTGTACTCCAAAAAAGTACTTCCCTGGTCGCTTGGCGAGAGTTTCTATTGGACTCGTTAGTTGGGAACATTTAGTTTTGCCATCCTTTCTGCCATGCTCACCTGGTGACCAAACACACTTTTCGCTCTTCGAGACGGTGGCGTTGAGGTCATGCTCTTCGTTGGTTGGCCGCTGACCATATCGTAAGTACACAAACAGATTTGTATTTGCCTCAATAGGCGTGATTTCCAGCATTATCAGGGTATTTTCGTACTCAACATCAATCACGTGAAAACGTAGATTATCATTCTGGGTGAAATACTGCCAATTTTCGAAGGAGACCTTCTGGTTTTGTAATGGTGCAACGATGATGACGTTGTTTGAGAGATTTGATACTTTGATCAGCTTGCGTGTGTCATCTTTTAAGTCCAGAGCTAAGACATCAGAGTTTACTCTTTGCTTAGTACTGTCCCAGGTGTAAGGATTGAATGGAATTGATAGCATCTGCAAAAGGACAAAAACTTTCATCAACTGCCCGGCATTAATAACGTTAAAGAGAAGGTGCCCAAGATGGAGATTAGGGAAGAGATCTATAGCTTCCGAAAAGCAATCAAATTCCGTCGTTACAATACAAAAGAAATGTACCTAGATTTAAAGACCACGTGCCAGACCATTATGCTACTCAAAAAACGTTTTGTTTAGCCACTATCTAAGTGTACGCTTTATTTTCGGTCACGAGCAGAACAGTAAGTTTCTCAGTGTTTCTTGAGATGAAGTCGAGGGAAACATCTCCAACCACACGTTTCAGAAACGTTACGTTTGAAAGGAAAACAAGCTTGTTTCCCTCAGGACTATCATCATTTGTTGCTTGATACAATATCCATACCTGAGTATCCACAAAACTTTCTCCCTGTATTCCGCTGGACTCCAATGCTTTCTCTTCAGCCGGTAAAACAAATCGGGCATTTTTTTCTATAATATTTAATCCTGCAAGTTTATCCGGGCTATGGCGGCCTAAGGTCATGGTCAGTCCTGTCGTCTCAATCGATATCATTTCTTCATCCGGAACTCTTAGTGCCAGCACTGCATCTCCAACTAAGCGGATGATGTTCATGGTTCTCTTGACTAAATGTTCACCCTGAAAAACAAAACAAAACAAAACAAAAACGAAAAAGAGCTGTGTTATAAATCAAACTCCAAATTACTCACATGTGGTCAACAAATCACAAGAAAAGCAACAATTTCCACAATGAATCAATCCAAGCAAAGCCACAAAACTAAAGTAGATGCCGTCAAGCTTGGGAAAACATGTGACCAGCTGCAAAACATATACCAACTGGAAAGGCGTGAAATGCTTGGCACTTGCTTCAGAGCCAAGCAATGAATAAACATGTGTATAGCCAGTGCCAAGTGTGTGAAAATATGTCAGCCAAGTCATGTGTGGGGAAACATGTAACCAGCGCTAAGCATAGGGAAACATGTAAGCCGAGTCATGTGTGGGAAAACATGTAACCAGTGGCAAGCATAGGAAAACGTGTAAGGCGAGCCATGTGTGGGAAAACATGTAACCAGTGCCAAGCATAGGAAAACATGTAAGCTGAGTCATGTGTGGGAAAACATGTAGCCAGTGCCAAGCATGGGAAAAATTTTACCACTGTAACGAGTGTTGTGTAATATTTTTGCAAGTTAGGTAATGTTAAGGAATCAGGATTATCGTCGAAGTTATAGATCAAAGTGTGTCCTTGTTTATTTCAATGAGGTAACAACTGACCGCCCTTAACAATACAAAATGGCAAATATTAACCTTTTCTCGAAGATCAGAACCAACATCTCCTGATGCAATGACTGCTCCTGCCTTCAGCAAGCTGTTAAGACAGGAGCCTAAGTTTTCTGCAGATTGGGCGACCAGCAGTACCTTTGCCACATCTTTAGCTTGAGTAGTGTTCCATAAGAATGATGTCATTGAATCAATAGCTGACAATGAGGATCCCTATCAATAGAAAGTGTCGCCAGCAACAAAATAAGTTCTTATCTGCTTGGCTGAATCTGAGGCAACAATAGCTTATCACGGCTTGCTGTAGCTAAAATGTCAAGAGTCGAGGGTAAACTGTTGAGGTTCGAGGGTAAAATGTCGAGGGTAGAGGGTAAAATGTCGAAGGTATAGGGTACAATGTCGAGGGTCCAGGGTAAAATGTCGATGGTCCAGGGTAAAATGTCGAGGGTCCAGGTTAAAATGTCGAGGGTCCAGGGTAAAATGTCGAGGGCCCAGGGTAAAATGTCGAGGGCCCAGGGTGAAATGTCGAGGGTCCAGGGTAAAATACCGAGGGTCCAGGGTAAAATGTCGAGGGTCCAGGTAAAATTCCTCAGGATGTGAGATTGGAGAAATATTTAGATAAACCAGGAAAGGGGAATCCCCTTTGCTGTTCATCTCCCCTCTCCGAGACCCAGCATCCTCTTTCTATACCCTCAACATTTATTTTGCGTCACTCACTGAATGAAAATTTGTTTATAAAATCAGTTCGAACTACCCAATATGGTATTCGCTCTCTTCATTACACTGGTACCAACTTCTGGAACTCACTACCAATTACTATCAAGCAAATTACTCCATTTTTTAGATTTCGTAAAACTATATAAAAAAAAAATTGACAATTATGATAATAGGACAGATGAATTTTACTCGTTTGTCTCACGGTGGAGTCACTTTGAGATGTTGATCGCGACGTTTCGACTGCTATACTGCTAGTCTTCATCAGGTGATGAGGTCGATTGTTTACGTGTCGCTATTTGCAACACCTTGGTTCGCTGCTATTGGTGCATTTCGATCCTCATTATTATTGCGACTTTGTGACGCTGTTTCCTCATAGGTCCACATTGTAATTGGGCGGCTGTTGTGCCTTTTGATTGTAGGTATCCATACTTCAGGAATTTCGGTTCCACTATCTCTATTGATGTTATTTGGATGAAGTCTTATATGGATAGCTTCCTTGACCCTTCTTGTGTACCAGTGAGGGTCACGATCAATAAACGTGACTTTGTCCCAAATGGATAAAATGTCCCGTCTCGTTGGTGTGCTCTGAAAGTGCAGAGGTTTGTGTACGGGACATTTACCCATTTGGGACAAAGTCAAGTTTCAACACCTCAAAGTGACTCCATCGTAAGACAAACGTGTGAAATTCATCTGTCCTATCTTACACCACAATGAATAATAGACACATCTTTAATGACAGCTATAATAATATTATTAGTTCTTAAGTTGAAATGTAATTAGTTTTTTTTTTTCTAGTTAGATCTTGAAGAAATACTAACCTAAATTGTTTATTTAACACTGTATTCCTTCTGCTAAATTTAGTTACTTTGGAGTACTTACTTGATTGGTTCCATAAACGATTTAGGTGTCTCAAACTCCACAGAGTCAACCTTGTATTAAAACCATTTGTCTTCCTTTATCTCCTTTTCTTTCTCTCTTTAACACTTTATTTTTTTTAATCACAATTGTAAATTATTTCATTAATGCTATTTAGTATCTTCTATACGTAATTTGTATGATATATTTATATGTATTCTATTCTTTTCCTGACACCTGTGTAAAATTAATCTTTGTGAGAGTTTAAATCAAAATTGAATTGAACTGAATTGAAGTTGCTCACTAGTGACTTGAGAGACACTGTTTCCTGAAGAGCAGACCCTATAATGGAGGAGCTTTGCAAAAGGTCTGGAAGACTTTTCACTTGCATTGAGGTTATCTTTTCAATGATGAAGTCTTGAATCTGCAATTTATAGAAATTGTAGGGAGAACAATGCCAGATGAGTTTCTGTAATGACATTTCAGCAAATTCCAAAAACAAATAATTGTTCAGAATTTGACTTAAAGCATATCTCATGATATGATAATGATAATTAAAAATAATATTATAATTTTAATAAGAACCTTCCCATCATCTTTTGCAGCTGAAAAATGTGCATGTCATATAACTTCAACTGTCAGTTTGAAGTCCGGGAGAATACCACATTATGAGAAAATATCTCTTTTCATGAAATATATATTTTCCGCAAACTTGGTGTGATGACTTTATCAGTCACGTGACTATGTCTAAAAGGTCGTTTTCAATCTCAGTGTGAAGACTCGCATTAAATAATTAGAAAGTACTTCACATATTTGAAAGGGTAATGTTATTTAACAATTATTCGCCGAAAGCGAAGTGGTCATTGGTGAATATTCACCAAGAAGAAGTCTAAGGGAATATTCGTCTTAGGGAATATTCAGCAATGTTCACTGAGCCTGAGGCGAATAATTGTTTTAGTAAAATCTTCAAAGGTGAATATCAAGGACTACAGAATAATGGACTAAATTTTGTTTGTTAGACTAAATTGTGCCGTGAGTTGATTTTGCTTTGCCGTGAATTGATTCTGTTTCGCCTGAGTTGATTTTGTTTTGCCGTGAATTGATTTTGTTTTGCCGTAAATTGATTTTGTTTTGCTGTGAATTCATATTGTTTTGGCATGAATTGATATTGTTTTGCCTGAGATGATTTTGTTTTGCTTTGAACCTGAATTGATTCTGTTTTGCCGTGAGTTGATTTTGTTTTGCCATGAATTGATTTTGTTTTGCTGTCAACTGAATTTGTTTTGCCGTGAGTTGACTTAGTTTTGCGTAAATTGATTTTTTTATGCCGTGAATTGATTTTTTTTCCGTGTTAAGTTGATTTTGTTTTGCAGTCAATTGCTTTTGTTTTGCAATGGTGAGTTGAATTTGTTTTCCCGCGAGTTGGTTCTGTTTTGCCTCACCGACAGTGAAAAGAGAACGGCAAATTTCAGGAACCGTGCCTCGCTTCACAGACCTGACTTTTCTCTTGTTAAAAGAAAAGTAAAGTAGACATCTGAACGCAGGCTATGTTTTTGCCAAATCATATAGTTTTGATTTCCTCATGTTTGAACGCGATGAACTGAGATTCCTTTGTTGAAAGAACTCAAATGTTCATTAGAACACTTCACAATTTAATTAAAATGCTAACATGGTCATTGATATAAAGCAAATTTAGGAGAGGACAGAAAAATAATCAACCAATTAAGTGGTTAAATGCATGTACTGGTTGCATTTTATACTCACAACTGTATAAAATGTTTGAATCTGATTTAAATGCACAGAAAGCATTGACACCCTAAACCACTGCCACCCATCAGCAAATTTTACTATGGAGGTGGAAAGGAATGCCTCGCTTCCTTTCATCAGTGTTGAACTGTTAAACTTAGCTCCCAGAATCAAGACCAAGGTCTAGGTAAAACCAACTAATATGGGCCTCTTACTCCACTACCAGAGCCACGTGGATAATCGGTACAAGCGTAGTCTAATTACCACCATGTTAGATCGAGCTTACCACATATCTTCCGACTGGTCGTACTTCTCACAAGAATGCGATCGACTTGAGACCGTATTCTTAAAGCTTAAGTACTCGAGGTACTTATTCAATTTGGCTGTCAAGCAATTCGTAGATTCCAAGGTAGCAGACCAGCAGCACATTCCATCAACCGAAACGACTACACCCACCATCCGAGTTATCATACCATTTAAAGATCAGGCCTCTGCTAATGTAGTCAGGAAACGTCTCACAGACCTCAGCTCAAAAATCAAGACCACAATTCAGCCCGTGTTCATCAGCAGAAACTCAACGAAGACCTTAAAGTTCGAGAAGTCAAGCCAGCCACTGTTAACCAACAATGCATATGCCTAGCCTTTATAAATTTCAATGCAATTTGTGTGATGCAGGATATGTTGGTTACACTCGCGGCCACCTCCACGAACGCGTTGATGGACACAAACAAAAATCGTCGTCAATTTGTAAACATTATTTGAGCGAACATAACTCGAACTTACCTCCTTGTCTTTCAGAACAATTTCACGTGCTTACTAAATGTTCTAATAAATTTGATTGCCTAACTAAGGAGATGCTTTTTATAAGAAAACTTAAACCATCTCTAAACGTGTAAACGGACTCGATTCGCGCAAAGGTATTCACTTGAAGAACTTGTGATCCTTTCTTATTATGCTACTTTGTAGAGACTGTAAAGAAATCAAATCTACACTTTATTTATTGAGAGGGGTGGGGGGGGGGGGGGGGGAGGGCAAGGGTATTTTCGTGACGCCGTGATCCGGTTTTTTTGTGCTCTGTGAATCGTTATTGAAGTGTATTCCGTGAGGCGTGAAATGCAAAAGTCCTTGATTGTGAATCGTGAATAGATAAGAAATAAATCCTTAATGTCTAAAGTTGAGTTCGTTGCTGAATTTCACTGGATTGTTATCAGATTTTTTCCGTGACCTTAGTGAATTTAACGCTTGAGTCAAGCTGACTGAGAGTAGCGACAAACGAAACGTGTTGACAGGTTTAAATAAACCCGTTGATTTCCTGATCACCGTATTAGCCAATGAACCCGTCTCAATAGGATTTTGACTTATGAGCCATTGATGAACGACATGTGCGGACTCGGTGTAACTCAGACTGGTAAAGATCATGGCTGCTGAATCCGACAAAGTCCTCGCGGTTGTTGAATCAGTTATGTTTTACCATGCTGAGCCGGAATCAGGCACTTCCAAATTTGTTGGATCCAAGGAGCGTGTCAGACTTGGCATAAGAGATTCGCACAAAATTTTAAGTGTCTTTTTAAGAAATGCGACTAGAGCGTAACGCAGAGGGAAGAGCAGAAACTCTTCGTTTGATCTGCCGGATGGGAGTTTGCACTGACAATTGCAATGTCTTTGTCACTACCCCTCAGACAGGATGCGTCAAAATTCTGACTACAATTACCGGTACAGTCACCTAGCTGAAACACCTTGACAAATTGTTCCGCGCATTTTCAGTTCATCTGAAACATCAGACGGTTCCACGCCTATCAATAGCTGAAGCTCTGCAAGAAGTCGGTGATCTCAAACGATTTCTACAAGGAACCGTGAGTACTGTACAAACGAACCTGTCGCTTAAGTCCGTACAAATGATCTACAATCAACGTAATTGTCTGGATGATAAATTGAAGTCTAACAACAAAGACATCCACGTTGATCTCCATGCTTCTCTAACAACCCAAGTGGAAAATCTGCACGCTGTTGGTCATTTCAAGGATCAATGCCCCACATCTCTTAACTACTCCCATAATATGGGAAACTCAGTTTACGAAAGCATCAAAAGAATCACAAGCTGGGCAGCCTATTATTTCACTCACCCAACATCCTACTATCCAATTCCAGACAGTTCAATTCCACTGAAAGACATTTCCAAACTTTCGCGTCTTGGCAAAACAAGGCACTTAATTTCTACCCAAGAGCAGATCATGAGAGAATGGGCAGTTCAGCATGGCAAGTGCGTTTGACAGAGAACTGTGAGGCAAGAAACAACGAAGTCCAAGGTTGGCACTTTGTTTTTGAATATCTATCGTCCAGCAGATTCTGCTTACCCAAAGGATGATTTTTGTTTCGTGATTCGTGAAATCGAAAATTCGTGACAAGACTCCCCTTGCCCCCTCTCTTTATTCACTTTGCCTTGAAAATGGTGTCACGATAACGCCGAAACGTCGGCTTTTAACGTTAATATTCGCCTGCTTATGTTTTAAGAAATCCTTATTGATCAAGACTTTAGAAAGAGAACTGAACTCATAATTAAATTTACGCTCATCTGATGATATGTAGACCACCAGTAGTTCCTCTTCCGCTCAGTCCATCGAGAGCGACCGTAAATAAACCACGAGGAGAAAATAGCCGCGTGAAATCCTGGGGTCGAGAAGTGCTTCTTGCCCACAGGATTTCATACAGCCATTTTTTCTCGCGGTTTTCTTTCGCGTCACGTTCGACGGACTAAGCAAAAGAGGGACTACTGGTAGTCTACATGAAATGATAACTTTGAACCTATGGTGCCGAACAAACTGCATGCATATTTAGATAAACAGCGACTAAATGAAAGTTAATTAATACCATGGGTTTTTTGGTTGAATCCATTGTAGTATCTTCTAAAAGTGCTTGAAGGACTGGATTTGCTATCTGTTCTGCCTTGCTGATATCCCCATCTTTGATTGCATTATTAAACTCGCTGTCATTTGCTGTTATACGTCTGCTGATTTGATCTGGTCTCAAGAGCTCTGGAAATGGTTCAACCTACAGAAATATTCATGTGCAATATGTGACAAAATATTGGTTGTTACAAGTGACAACATGTTATTTAATATACATGTAATGTGATGCAAGAGTTAACATAATCAAGGATATACTGTACCTGCACAGACAAATGAACTGTTGGAGCAGACACGCCATTTTTATCAGTCACTGTGACATTGAACTTCACAGTATATTTCCAAGACAGCTTTCCAGATGGCAGCCACGAGTTAACGCTACTACCAGAGCCATAGTATAACAGCCCATGTAGACCATTCTGTAGTTGATATTGAAACAAGTAAGAGAGAGGGGTGCTGTCACTTTCCCAGTCACTACAGCTCAGGTTAAAAACAGTCTTCAGTGAGGTACCATTTGATGGAGTGATGGAGCACGTTCCCTCTGTAGGTGGTGATGCAGTGGAGACATCATGAGCACTCATTCCTTGTTGACCGTCCGTAGTTTTAACAAACACTGCCAGCCGGTAGTACTTTCCGCCATCAAGGGAGTCTTCTTTGATTACAATACTGCTAGAATCGAGGGATGTAGTTGTGATAAGTTGCAAATCTTGTATTTTCCTCCAAACAGTGTCATTATTTGTGGCAGATAGGCATTGTTTATAAAGTATCCATTGGTATGCAGATATCTTAGAACACTGCGGTCCATAGCACTGTGACTGGATACTTAGTTTAACTGATGGACTGATTTTAGGTTCACAATTTATTGTACATCTGAAGATCAAATGAAAATAAATATTATGTTATGAAAAAATGCCTCTGAACAGCTTTTATTCTAGGAAGGAGGAAAGAACTGTCATTTTAAACAAACAAACAATCTTTGAGTAACTGCACTTGTTTATTTCATGGCTGTGTGCTAATAAGTGTTTCTTTCTTCTCATGGATGTCATGCTATTCTAACATTAGTATCAAAAATCTTGTCGGTTAGTGGCAAAAGAAGTTTCAAGGAAAGGAAGAAACAATAACTAAAAGTACTAAAGTGAAGCAGGGTATCAATTGCTTCAAGAACAACACGCATTGGTTTGGGGCCACCGGTA
Source organism: Orbicella faveolata (assembly GCF_042242905.1). Classification (NCBI taxonomy): domain Eukaryota; kingdom Metazoa; phylum Cnidaria; class Anthozoa; order Scleractinia; family Merulinidae; genus Orbicella; species Orbicella faveolata. The sequence goes on along the minus strand of NW_028301540.1, from coordinate 13,085,808 downwards.
ACCCGTGAAGAATTAAAAAAATAATAATAATAATAATAATAAATATGAATGAATAAATAAACAAATAAATAAATAAATAAATAAAAAAGTAAAATAACTGAAAAATCTATTAACGTCCTATGTATGTCTCTTGTGTCTTCTGAAGCACGTGCTGTTAATTAATGCACTACTCTCAGGTGTACTGGCATTTTAATAAATTAATGTTTTATTAATTATTCAATTCTGTTGATTTCTTGAATAGCTAATTTATCCAACTATGCGCCAATTGGACTTAATAGCCACTTAAGTTATTTTGCTTGATGTGAAGTCGTGGTGTTATCAGCTGGACATCTTCCACTACCTGTACCATATAATAATGCAGAGAATAGAATCAATATTATAGTTCCCTGAGCGGTCAGAGTAAACTGCAGACTGCGGACTGCAGACTGCAAACTGCAGACCGGTGGTCAAATACAGACTGAAGACCAGGGGGCAGATGACAGGGTTGATAAACAATGAAACAACTTTCATACCGTTGAGATATTTGAGGCGGATTCCCTTTTACCAAGTGTATAACTTGATGATCACTTGAGCTGCGATAATCTTTTGCCACCACCAGTTTAACTACTAAGGTCGCCAAGTCCTGGAACACGGAAGAGGCAGTATTAAAGGTAACTTCAAGTCCAGAATCATTCCCAATATAATGAACATTTGACTGGTTTATTCCTGTGAACGAGTCGCTCGCCGCTGTTTGTAGGCCAGAATAGTTGCCTTTGATCTCACCAAAATGCCAGGTGAAGTTCATCTTGGAGTAGTTACCTAGTCCAACAACCGGGTCATAGGAAAGTGACGCATTCATCGTGATGTTTTTGTTTTGTCCTCGGATTACTTCGGTACCACCATAGATGATAGCGATGAGGTTTGGTTTTCTTTGGTAGGGCTTTCCATCTACATGTAGACACCATCAAGTAACGTTCATTAGTTTACACATATTGTATGTATTGCTTCAAACATAAAGGCAATGCACCTGTAAACAAGGCACAAGAATCAAGATCCAGCTATTGCAGCCTGTAAAGTTCTTGAAAACGGAAAAAAAGAAAATTGAAAAAGCAAATTTTTCGAATTACATAATTGAAACATATGTAAGAAAAGAGAATTAAAAGCAAACTACAGACAAGCAAGATGGCAACAATACTACTTTCAATTTTAGGCTGTTTTGGTAAGTATCACTCAGAAAATAAGTCTGCAGGTACGCTTGGAAATTTTACTTGGGACTTCTATCTCTTATGGTGCTTTTATATGAGCAAAATATCGAGAGGATATCAGCAATGCTTTCTCTAATAAATTGGATCGAGTTAAAAGTTGTAGAAATCACATTTGAGTGTGAAAAATTGAGTTTTAAAGTATCATCCATCGATGTTTTGGAGCATACATCGCTTTTGCGATACCGGGGATACTCAAACATTTAGTTCGATAAAATTAGACAATGAGGAGGCAGAAGAACACTTAACAGAAAAAAGCCTTGAAATATTATGAGAGAGGACATCAACGGATGGGAAGTGAGTCTTATTATCATTAGCAATAGTAATTTTGGCTGGACGTAAAATCCCTTGCAATCCCTTGCCACATATACACCACTGGCTCAAGCACCTCTTTTTGATCGCCTCCTTTACTAGACTCTTCGCATTTTAGACCAAAGACTCTTAATAGAGCCCAAATTAATTGTTAAGGATTTCAGAAAATTCCAACCCAGATAATTAAAAACATTTATTAGTTTTTACCTTTTTAATATAATCAGGTTCCTCAAAAAGTGTCTGATGTAACATGAAACCATTATAAGAGTTTAATTATGTTAAACAATTGTGTCACGCCATACTCAAAACAGCAACAATTATTAACCAATAGGGCAAAAAATGTAAAGGAAAATTCCAATAACTACACAGAATGACAAAGTAACTATCAAGGATTATTTTGTTACCTCACTTAACATATTCACTCAACTGTACGACTGCCTATGCCAGATTTCACAAGGCTACGTATAGTCTTAAAACATGTCACTGAATCTCATTGTTCCTGAACTTGAGCTGGTTAAATGTTTTGTCGACTCAAAACCATCGAAGGAATAGTTATTTGGCCTTCCCGCTGCTCTTGAATTGTTAACATCTGCCTCCTCTGCTTCTTCATCCTCAATAATGGCATTTCTCAAATCAATCTGGCTCCTGAGGCGTCATTGTTACTTTCGAATCCTTTGATGTCAGATTTCAAGCCATCGTCCAGAATAGTACAGTGACAGAGAGTTTTTTTTTTTTTTTTTTTTTTTTTAAGATCGTGGGGAACGATCACAATCGCAGCACATCTGGCACCCAGGGTACCAGAATAGCGAAGTTTCCATCCAGAATGTAAAGTTTTTCTTGATCGCTATACCTCACAGACCTCCTGCTCATGTTCACAAGTGGACTTTAAATCGTGTCTTGTCGACAAAAGCCAAGCTCTTATCTGACCAAAATGGTGCCTGCATGTGTACATTTGGGAAATGGTTATGACTAAGGGGCAGACTGCTGACTATAGGAAGTGCAGGCTACTCTGCTGTCCGATATATCGGACACTGGGCTCTAAAAGGTTGAAATACAGCGTTTTGAGAATAGAATTTAACTTTAAACTGCTATTTGGCGATATTTAATACCAGACATTCAACATTTTATTGGCTATTTTACAAATTTTGGCAGCTTGCATCCTATTCAGGAATCAAGACTCAGTGTGCAAACGTGGCCGGCTCAGGAAGAATTTACAGGCTCGGAGTGAATCCTCGTGCAGCTCTTACGTTACTGGGGGGTGGGAAGGAGGGAGATTGCTTCACTATGTCTGATATCTGAAATGCATACTGCATCGTAGATAAAAATGCAAATAAAACCACGGCAAAAATGCGCAGAATTGTAGTCGTATTATATAGTGTAAGTTCTGCATGCACTATGATTAAGAATATATGAACTCATTGACTGAGAGGAGGGGCTGAGACTTGGGGGACGTAAGTATACTAGAATGGCCGAGGGCCAAGTATTTTCCAGTCAGGATCAGTATGAGGCATTGTAAGGAGAAATGAAACGTTCATACTCTTTGTTAAATTTTACAACAAAGTTCAATCCTTACGTCGTCTTACACTGCTTTCAAGTAATGAAGAGCGAGATTCAGTAGCTCGTGATACATTTATACTTAGTATATTCATTGCACTTGTTGATGGGATCTTCTGTGTCAATTTTGTTGGCAGCACATTGATTGGTGTTGTCTGAGAGGCTGAAAAGGATGATGAAATGGCTGAGGGCGCGGATATTAAAGGATGAATTGACGAGCTTGCAAACTCATTATCACAACATTTCAAAAAATAGATCATAAGGGGGTAAAGCCTTTTTAACATGATCAATTTTGTTATGAAATTCCCTACCTGTAAAAATAAGATTCAATGCAAGCATTAACTCTTTTAAACACAAATATATCGAGTACGTAAAGCAGGGGTACGCTCATATATATTGACCATTTTACAATCTCCAAAAATGTAACTTAATATTTTAACTCTTAGTTTTATAGTTAGGAATTTTTAGGAATTTTTAAATCATTGTAGTTATGTATATACATATCTTTTTTTTGTAACTTTTTACATATTGTAACTTTTCATTGTTCATACTTTGTACTATAGAGGGTCACTAGTTTATCAGTTTATAATGTCATGTGTCACCCTTTCCAAGTAAAGTCGATTGATTGATCGCGTTCACTTCGCTACGATTGTCGTTATGTTAATCACGAGAGAAAATGCATAGCAAATGTTTTAGTTACTAATAACGCTAGAGATTATCACTGAAGCAGCAGATGACAAAGCACTGCCAACAGATGTAACTTAGCATCTACTATGCAGATACGACTGAAACCAACTAACTGACGTGGTATCAAGACCAAGAGATCTCAGTTTCTTGATTATATTAATAGCTGGTGGTCCATCGTGTAAAAGGCCTTGAATAAGTCAAAGAAAAGTGCCCCTAACAGTTCCCTGTCCCCCATATTTGAAAGAATTTCATCCGCAAAATGCATGAGCGCTATCCCAGTTGATAGTTTAGGCCTGAAGCCAAACTGTTTTGGTGTAATGAGCTAATGTTCACTCAGATAGGTGTATACAGTTGTTTATGTACAGCTCGGGGCGGGGGGGGGGGGGGGGAGGTACTACCTGATATGAGCTATATAGGTATGTGCAGCCCCAAAGGGTATGGTTTTTTTGGCCGTTTTGGTCATAAATAGGGTATCGATTTTGGCCATTTTGGTCGGAAATAGGGTATGGTGTTTGCACTCTGGCCTTGAATTGATTACGTTTTTTTTTTTTTCTATATATAAAGCTACTTTTTCATCATTATCGATAAGACCATCAACAAAAGCCCTTCATAAATTATGTTTAGAGCAATTGTGCCAGCTGCAACGGCCATAAATCGGGTATCAAATTCTTGGTCGGGTCATAAATAGGGTGGGGAAAATCGCAGATTTTGGACATAAATAAAGTAAGGATTTTGGGAAGCGGGCCTCACAACCCCACCCAATTTTTCTGGGAGTACCCCTGGGATGTACAGCCTTTGCGAGAATCAGTGTTGGTAGGACTGTGATTAGGTCTATAAGTATTTAGGTCACACCTGTCCCCAGATTTGAGAAGGGCTGAGACTTTACCACATTTCCATAGTGAAGGAAAAGTACTTGAAGACAAAGATTGACTAAACAGGTCGACAAGACTTCTGAAGCGTCCTTCATTAGGCGAGCACTAATGTTGTCAAGAAAAATTGCTTTAATACCCAGGGAGTGAGGCCTGGGTTTAAATTTCGGATCTCTCTTTTTTTTCCGCTTTCAGTCCCAATCGCCGTCTGGTCTCTTAAGCTCATGCGTCATCTGTGCGTGTGCACAGCACATGGAATTTACATAAGTTGTCGTCGTGAAAAGTTAGCACGGATTCCATGTTTTCTAGGGCGATGAAATCAGTACAAACGAACACACCGTTCGCGGTAGACGAACACTAAAGGACGTTAAGCGTTTTCGGAACGGGTCGGTCTGCAAGCCTTATGAGAGATCAATTTACGAACGAACATTTTGAGTGAATTTATCAAGAATAATGTTATTCCAAAGGAGCTATCAACCGGGGCTATCAACTCTTCAACTTGATAAAAAGCATCTTCAGAAGCGTCATCGTATTTTTAGACGAGACCGTGAACCAAGTAGAATCCCAGCACGAACTCAAGAATGTCTGAACAACAAGAGCAGAAAGGTTAGCGTATTTGTTTACGAATGTATCTGTTCGAGTAAACCTAAGTAAAACGCTCTGAGAAACTTCGTAAAGTATAATAAAGTTAAAATCTCGATCTAAAAAATCTTCTCTAATTATTTTCTTGTAACAGAGTTATGTGTCTTTTCAAGAACGAAACCCATGTAGCGAATTATTGGACATTTTGCACTGTCACGCAATCCTGACGCAATAAAAAAAAATTATTCGAAACCATTTAGTGGATAAAGTCAAGAAATAGTGATGTTATAGGAGATTAATAAAGATGACACTTCTCTAATTTTTAAGTCTGTGCGTTTTCCCAAACCTCAGATATTCGTCGAAATATTTTGCACAAATTTACAGAGCCCAGTATGGAGCCACCCTGTTGGTGTACCTCCGTGGTACATCAACATTGCGGCCAGAAAATAGTGTAAACATCTGGAACTTTCTTTGGCTATCTAGGCGACTTATTATCTGTACTGAACAAACAAGCATTTACATAAGCACTTTTCGTAATACTTTAAGTTCTGAATGGGCTTAAAATCAGGAGATAAGTATATGTTTTTCGACAAACGCGTTCGTAGCTCTACGTCACGCACCGCCATAACTCTGAAATTCAAAATGTCTCTCTTACTTGAGAAACGCCAAAAAAAAAAAAAAAAAAAAAAAAAAGACAGCAACAACGACAAAGGCTAAGGAAAATAGACTGAAACGTTTATAGGCTGATATAAAGACCTTGACTCATGTCACGTCCTATAGGCCTGCAAACGAGTAATAAGCTACTATTCGATTCCAAGAAATGCAATCAAAGGCAGAATAGCTTGAGCACGCATGCATCGATTCGATTGAATTTCGTACGACTTCAAATGCAGAACATTTAGCGCAATTGCAATATAGCTAATATCATGGCTAATGCTTCTCAGTATAACGACTGCCTGAGTACACGCAGCAAGGCGTCTAGGTTAATTTCAGATGATGAAGCTCGTACCTACGTGTTTGCATGCAGCCCAAGTGTTTGCATGCAAGGCCTGGCCTAACGGAGTCGCAAGTAAACCCAGGTTTTCAAGATGAGTCTACTTGCGACTCCGTTTGGCCAGGGCTTACGGCTGATTATCTTCGAAGAATGCGTGGTTACCCCCAGTTTTCATTTTTGATTTCAATGGGCCCTACTGAGGTCTTCTTTTTTCACACATTCTTAATTTTGGCCAAAAGACCATTGTATTTAGTATGCACCGTCCTTAATGTGAACTTTCGTTGGGAAAAAAAATGTTTCTATCAAACAAAATTGTATGTCAAGTGCATATGTATCTTAAATTACCATTACAATGGTCACTCATCCTTATTAGGTGGCCGCTTTCATCTTATGTGGAATTCCTTTCTCTGTCAAATTTTCAATGTCTTCGTTCGAAATATCGCCAAAGTGTCTTGAGGTCATTGCTCTTGACTTTGTTTATCGTGGCGATTCTTGTCAGATAAAGCAGGCTTCGTGATTGGTCAAAAAAAGAGAGGGAAACTATATTTATTGGCTATTTGCAACTGTTTTCTATCAGCAGGTAGATCTTAGTATGATAATTCAACATAGACTGCAAATTAAATGAGTAGTGCTTTCTTTGATATTAACCAGAATCGAAGTTCGCAGAGAAAATATTTCCATGCAATTAAGAAAAGTTTTCTTTGGATTGACTGTTTGTAGTTCACTGAGATCTCATAGAAATCTCGCGGCATTTCAATATCTGGTCCTACTGCTTATATTACATACAGGACTTTATTCAGAGGTTAAAAAATAAAATACTTATTATATTAAGTTATATTACGCTAGGAATGGTGGACATTGTTATACTTCAATGCAATTAAAGTGACCAAAATAAGATAATTTAAAAACAATTACCAACCTGTTGGTAATGCAATGGCTCCACTGTTACTTGATGCTTGAGGCCACGCGTAAAAGGATGGAGGCCATTGTGGCATTGACTCACTGAACATTGGACTCGCAGTTTCGTTTACTGTAATTAATAAAACGAAAGCACTTGTCGATGATACTATGATCCGTTAGTTAACTCTCCCTTCACTGCTCAGTCTTTATTGGGGTTGAAGCCCAGCAGAGAGAAAAGCGAGTCCAGGATAACTTGCATGCGCACAATCAGAAAGAACCAATCAGGGTGGATATCAGAAAGTGGTGTTGATATCATGGCGCTAGGATTTAAATTAAAAACAAATTGCTGCTTTGTAGCACTTTGAATTGAATTGCATTCGATAAAGTTTACAAAAAGTGCTTAATTGTGGTATTATTAGAGAAGTTTGGGGAAATTTGCGACTGATGAAGGGGTTTTTGCCGAAACGTCTCTAAAAATACCACACATAAGCACTTTCTGTAAACTTTATCGAATGCACTAGAATTTGAATTGCTCGTTCAAATGACGAATTCAACACGTTCAGTTACGCGGCGTGAAACACTCGACTTGAATGCGAGAAACATTATCGCAAATCGTGTCCAGGACACGAGAAAGGGCAAGGAAAAGGACCGCCCCTAAGGTTTCCAAATTTTTGTTGAAAAACGGGAGTAAAATTGGAGTCGGTATTGTTGGGACAGAAGTCGCGATTCGCTTTGAGCGTGCATCCTCTATAACGCACTTCACTTCCAAAATGCCCTGTTTAAGACATAACTGACGTACATCTTTATGGAGCACTTCAATAAAAACGAAAAACTCTCAGGAATAGTTGGGTGTTTCAGCAACCGTATCTGTAAGCCGGCAGGACATAACGAAGCTAACTGTAAGATTAACATTTCTTCCACCTTCATTATATCACTGCTTATAACCCCTCTGCCGTCATGCTAAATGACCGTTTTTATACTAAGGACGCATTATCCCCCTGGACGAACTTGGGCAAACATTTTTAATTCGTCTGGTAATGCGTCTCTAGTATTGAGATGGGCTCAAGACGTATTATGCGTCTAGACGAACTATCTCTCGTAGCGCGTCGTTCAAGACTAATTTCAAAGGATAGTTTGTTGGGTTCGACGATCTGAGAACGCATACTAATGGGGCCATTCCCGTGGGTTTATGTCCCGCGATTTTCTGCGATGCCAGATGATTTCAGGGTTTGGACGCCATTTCGGACTGACTTTGTGGTACGCATGGCCTCGGTCTGATGTGATGCCTCGCTTTGAATAAAAGTGAGGCCTTACATCAAGTGCTACCGGTGCATTTCCATGTGCTTTTCTTCGTTCGTTGTTCTACGTAGAAATCTTCGCAGTTTTCTCCAAGGTTAGTGAAGTTGTATTGATTTATCCGAACTCAGTTACTACCTAAAATGCCTAAAGGCCCTAATCTAAGCACCAGAAAGCTGTGTAATGCTGTATTTTCTCCGAAATTGCGTGGGTAACATATCGATTTGTGATCTGTGTCGTCCTTCAGGCGTCAGCTGCTTTTCTCGGCGATTCAACTTCTCTGTGAGAATGAAGTTGCAAGGCTCGACCGTAACAGCTCGAATAAATCAAGACAACTTCATTGACCGTGGGAAAGAGAGCAAATATTCCAACGTAGCACAGCAAAGGACGAAAAGGAAATGGCAATGTACACCACCCAACGATTTTCACTGCAGGTCAGCTAAATAGGCTCTTAATTGACGTAAGCCGGGTGTAAGCTTGCATGTAAACTTAAGTGAAAAACGTCCATGTTTGGAAATAAAGTTTCATGTACTGTTATTCTTTTCCATAGTTATACACAGTACTTAACCTTGATAAACGATGCGCCGGCTAGAGTAATGTGACACGTGATGCCAATAAAGGACACAACAGTTGAACAATACCCCGAAGAAGACACAACTTGGAAAACCTGGTAGGGGAATGGCATAAATGGGCTTTAGTATGCGCTGCTGTCAAGGGTATGCTTTTCCAGCAGTCTACTTTGGGTATAGGAATCAGGATCTGGCAAAACAGTCGGGGATCTTGATATAAAAAGAATTGAGTTTCTGATTTTTTTCGATTAAATATAGTATGAAATGTTATTTAGTATGAAATATTAATAGAGAAGGTATTTCTGGTACTCAGCCTACAGTCAGATGTCCAAATACTAACTGAATATTCGCTGCTATAACCTGAAAATGTCATGTTCCTAGCAACACATCCTATCGACATATTGCTAGAGTACCCCCTTCTTCCCCCCCGGGTATCGAACGTACTTCACTAATCTCTGATTACTACTAGTCTAGACGGATAATGCGTCTTTTGCCCATCTTTATACTAGAGACGCATAACCAGACGAACTAAAAATGTTTGCCCAAGTTCGTTCAGACGGATAATGCGTCTTAAGAGTGAATGTCAGTAAAAATCAAAGAAAATCCTAAAAATGTGGCCACGGTCGAAAGATTGATTTTGCTCATACTTTGTCAGTTTGAAGACCTAGTTAAGTAACTGAAGGAAATCAAGTTAGTTTTTTGAAATATCCAATATAACGGCAGAAATTCACGAAAAACGGTCATCGTACCAAAAGCTCAGATTTCACTTGGCAATAATCCGAAATTTTACACTTTTCAGCTTCTTGCTACACAGACGTTTACATCGCTGTGAAACACTCTCAACTTAAAATGTATACATTGGTTCTTCCTTAATAAAGATATAGTGATTATTTTCATTTCTTTTGTTTTCTGAGCGAACTGATTCCCGATTAAGTAGACATACTTTTCTAACGAAAACAAAACTCAAAAGTTATGCAAATTCAGTGAGGAAAAAAGCTGACCGGTAGTGCTTCAAATCGTCTGATATTCTATCAAAAGACAGTTCAGTCAATAAATTTTAGGTTTACAGTTTTATTTTTGTGGGATCTACAAAGCAATTTTGCATGAACGGCGATCAAAATTCGAGAAAATTGCAATTTAGCCCCTTTGAAATTCGCAATGTAACGCAATGCGCTAAAATAGGTAAAGCCATTTTTGTTTGCTTGAGACAGGGCAGCCAAAGCAGATTAATGTCTTTAACGTTTGAAACGCTTTAGAAGTAGTATTTAACTTAATAGTCGACAAGAATTAAAAAAAGGAGAAAAAGGAACACTTAACTTTGAAATCGCACCCTCCTGATCTCTTTAGCTGCCCAGTGTCACGCACGGGCGACTACAAATTTGAAACCATTTTGTTCACCGTTCAAAATGAGTCAAATTTTAATAAGAAGATCTTTGTTGTTGATGTGTGAAACCTTGCATTAATAAGAGAAGATTGCCCAGTTAACCTCCTGAACGAAGTAAAAAAGGTCCCAATGGTATATACATATTGGAACGATATTAGAGATTAGCAGCTTTATGCCGTCGTTAGCCAGTGGGAGGTCAGTCTGTTCCCACGAAAAGTTAATGTTGTATCGATAACCAAACTAACAACACACTTATCAAAGAAGAATCGCAGTGAGCCGGATAAGTTAGAAACACGCCGAAAAGACGATGCCGGCCGCTGAGTTCGTTCTTCAATACGGTGGAATTTGTGGCGTAAACAAACGCAGTTACGGTCATACCACTCATACATTGAAACAAAGATACATGTATCAAAAGCCACTGAAAGTCCTTCAGATTTTCTTGCATTGAGACATGAGTGAAGAATATTTCTGGCAAATGTGTGCGTTTCGAGAAACTGAAAAACTTCTTGGAATCGACGATTTCATTGATTAGGTCAGGAACCCATGACCGGCTTCTCATTAGGTACAGGTCCAGGGGCCCGTTTCTCGAAAGCCCCGGAAACTTTTCAGGTCCGTAAAGCCATTTTTAGTTCATTAGTTCATCGGTATCTTAAAAAGTGTAAACACCTGAAACTTCTTGTATGAAGGGAACCTCTATTCATATTAAGAATATGTGAACAAAACAGCTCTGTAATCGTAAGGTTCGAGATTTTGCTATGGCTTTCCGGGCCCGAAAAGTTTCCGGAACTTTCGAGAAACGGGCCCCAGAAGTTGATTCATGTCACTCAAGGATCTGTTACCCACACGGCAAATAGGAATAAATTCATTCAAGTCCATGAATTTATTTGAAGATTCAGAGCAGTTCTTCCCTGTGGGCTCAGGCCAGTGACGAAGTCTTTGATGAACAGAGAGCCAAGAACTCTCCCCAATGATAACAGCCCATATTCCGGTCCATTACTCGCACTTCCCGGATTGTACTTTCAAATCAGTCTGACCAGATAAAAAGCAACACGCCAGTCCTTGTGTTAAAAGTCGAGGTAAACAAATTTAGGAATAATAAGTAAGTAATTTCCGTAGTTTTAACGGTCATACCCGTAGTGACTAGCCAGAAGCAAGGTAGTTCCTGTTCCGGCCCTCCCCATGTCACGCACCCTCTCTCAACTCTTTCGTGACAGAGAAAGGGCCAGAACTGAACTAGAAGCAAAGAAAAAAAATTGAGGTGCGCAAGAATTGCACCACTGTTGCACACAACATTTTCTTAATTACGTTTGGCCACCTTGTGGCAACATCCAACGTCTTACAGGATATGTTTTCGAATTACAGCAAACCGGTATATAACGGCCCTGTATTAAGCGGCCATCCTCTATTAAGCGCCCAGATTTTAAAGTTCCGATTTATTGCTCATACAAACGCTGTATTTGTTACCTCTATTAGGCGGCCACCTCCATTAAGCGGCCGCAGCCACCCTGTAGCAGTCCTATGTTTGTCTTTCTTTGTTATTTTTATCTGTGGTAAGCGGCCACCATTGAACGGAAACTAAGCCACATGTCATTTCATGCGGTATTTTATTGTGTTTAAAATGCAATCCATCATCACTATAAAGAAAAACAAGTACAAAGCTACTGTAAGCTGATAATCGGCCGTTAAACATCGTTAACGCTTTCCAGATGTCCGCAATGTATTGAAGCACAGTACCACATCGTTAGACAACGCCCAGTGAGTATTTTTAGTGATCCTGTATATAAAGCGGCCACCTGTATTAAGCGGCCAGTTCCCCAAGTCCCAAGAGTGGCCGTTTTATACAGGTTCGACTGTATTTCTTGCTAAGTTATTTGAACTAAAAACCTTGTTAAACCAGGGTCGAAGACAGGGCTCGTAAACTGAATCGGGCAGTAGTAGGTGGTATAAGATGATCCACAAGACTACGTGATAAAGTGTAAGTGGCACTAACTTTTTCAGAAGTGTAAAACACATTGAAGGTTAAAGATATACCAACATCTCATTAGTGGAATGCGCAGTGGCCTCATAGATAGTGCGCTCACCTCCGGATCGAGCGGTCCGGGTTCGAGCCCTGGCCGGGGATATTGCGTTGTGTTCTTGGACAAGACACTTAATTTACTTTTTTTTTTTTTTTTAGCAGCTTAACTGGTCAATCCTCTATAGGTAAAGCAAAATCTCCTACATGATAAGAGATTGTCTTAGATAGGAATTGACACTACTAGAGCCAACGGATTTACACGTGTTTGGTTTGTAGCATCGGCCAGGTGTATCATGCGTGACACAAAGCAGGGAGAGTTGGAGTGTGATTTAGTTGGTTCTACTTATGTCTCTTCGCTATTACAAGCAATTTCTAAGTTAAATACTATTTTTAAAGCGTTTCAAACGTTAAATACATTAATATGCTTGGACTGTGCTGTCTCAAGCGAACAAAAGATTTTTACCTATTTTGACGTGTTGCGTTACATTGCAAATTTCTAAGGGGCTAAATTACAATTTTCTCGAATTTTGATCGCTGTTCATGCAAAATTGCTTGCAGATCCCACAAAAATGAAACTGTATACATACAATTCGTTGACTGAACTGTCTTTTGCTAGAATATCAGACGATTTGAAGCACTACCGGTCAGCTTTTTTCCTCACTGAATTTACATAACTTTTGAGTTTTGTTTTCGTTAGAAAAGTATGTCTACCTTATTGGGAATCAGTTCGCTCAGAAAACAAAAGAAATGAAAATAATCACTATATCTTGATTAAGGAAGAATCAATGTAGCATTTAAAGTTGAGAACGTTTCACAGCGATGTGAACGTCTGTGTAGCAAGAAGCTGAAAAGTGTACAATTTCGGATTATCGCGAAGTGAAATCTGAGCTTTTGGTACGGTGACCGTTTTCCGTGAATTTCTGCCGTTATATTGGATATTTCAAAAAACTAACTTGATTTCCTTCATTTACTTACCTAGGCCTTCCAGCTGGCAAAGTACGAGCGCAATCAATTTTTCGACCGTGGCCACGATCTCTTTGATTTTTAGTGGCAATTACTCTTAAGTCTTAAAGTGATCTTTGTTCAAGTTATCAATCTGTGAATATCAAAATATTGATGTGTGTTACCCCCTTGATGAATATTGCTATAATCGGATGCTTCTAGGCTGCCAAGCAGCACACCATTTCTAATGAGATCCCTGTATTGCCAGCCAGATTTTGTCAGCCAGTCGCGATGATTTTGAGCGTTAGTGTTCCCAGCGGTGACTGCGTGCATGACTTCGATACGCGCCTGTTGCTTCGGGTTGGTTCACGTATTCGCATGATAATTATGCCAAATTCAAACTTATTTGTAGCTGGAAACATGCCAGGTAATATTTATCAAGGTTGCGAACGATTCAGGGACATAGGACGGCGTTGTTGTGTAGATCAGATTCTTGCTGAACGAGATCGACATTATCTTGATGCTCTTGAAAGTAAATCAGTCTCTGAATTATCTGCTTACTGTGGCTCGCTGGTTTAATGAGACTGAAAACGCATCCATTCAGTATATTTTCTGTCTGAAGTTATTGTTATTGTTTTTCTGAAGTACAAATCGCGGAGAAATCTTATTTGGATTCATTTAGCAGATTTACAGTTCAAAGTTATCATTATAATCATAGACTAAGAGTAGTTACTGTTTCCCTTACTCTGTTGAGTGTAACACGAGAAAAAGCGCGAGAACGAAATAACTGTGCGAAATGCCGGGGACGAAAGGCGTGCTTATCGTCCCCAGATTTTTGCGCGGCCATTTCTTTTGAATTTTCGCGTTACGCTCGACAAGGGACTACTCATATCGTTATTAAGAGCAATTCGCGAAGATCTTATATTTGTATCCATTCAGTAGATTTAACGTTTAAATTCTAAAAATAAGTGTATGCCATTCGTTATGATGAAGTAAGTATTGCCTTCGGGGAGAACCCATATAAAAAGGACGGGGTGCTCATCGGACATTTTGAACAGCACCCCTAGCTAAGAGGTACTAAAATCCTTTTTTGTGGGCGTGGCTTCTTTCACCCCTAAGAGGAACCAATTCTAAAACAACACATTGACTCCTGTGATCTTTTTTCGGCTCAAGTGTGACCAGTGCGATGCTGGTTATGTCGGTTACACCCGTGGCCATCTGTTCGTACGCGTTGATGGACATAGAAGCAAGACCTCGTCAGTACGCAATCACTATGATAATAGACACGCAGGCAGGATTCCGGATGACCTTCGCAATTGTTTTAGCGTGTTGAAAAAATGCCACAACAAGTTTGATTGTCTCATTAATGAGATGTTACTCATTAAACAATTACGACCGTGTTTAAATGTACAATCAGACTCAGTTCGCGCTAAAGTCTTTGTCTAACTTATGCAAATTAGAAACTCTGAACTCTTAGTTACTCTTGAAATCGCATATTTAATTAGTTTCCCTTGACAATGGCGCCAAGATGTCGCCGAAACGTCGGATTTATCTATCGTTAGTTTTTGCCTGTATATGAATACCCTAAAAGGTACCGCAAAAGCTCCCGCTGTAGACTTTTCAAGGGTGGGCACTCTAAGAGCTGTCAAAACAGCGTTTTGGTTGCCGTTCTTTTTTTTTACGAGAGTCCCCCCGGGGTGTTACCCAGTTTCTGCTTGCAGCATTTAACGTGCAATTTGTAACCCCTCTGTTTTCGCAGTCCTATTTAAGAGTATTAGCACAAAGGAAGTAGCACACGCGATCTATAATTTTGTGATGATATTGAGTTCAAGGCCTTTTGTACAGTTTGGTGGAAATTGTAGTTCCTTCAGATGTGCTTGGGAAAAGACTTTTGTCCATGTCATTATTGTTTTTGTATGCTTGCATTTCCAACGTTGAATTTTTGAACGGGTTTGTACACAAACCTTTGAAGACAGTTTACTTTGTCATACACGAATTTGATCTGTGCGATATAATAACTTTACCATGTCGGTATTAGGGGATAAATGTTATTACAGTTATCAGCGGTTTGACATACAAACGAGGCGAAAGGTACTCTCATCGACAACGAGTATGCCTCATCACGGTGTCAAAATGTTGTGGACTCACGAGGCGCAGCCGAGCGAGTCCACCACAAATTTATGACTACTGCGATGACGCATATCGTTGTCGATAAGAGTACAGACAACGCTAAACCACATTCGATTTGTTTTTTACCACGTACAATATCAACGTCAAAGAAAATGTTTTTTTTCAGAGCGCGAGCTGAAAAAGGTATTGCGTGACACATTGTCGCAATCAGCGTTGTCTGGACTCTTATCGACAACGGCAAATTAGCCAATCAGATCGCGAGATTAGTAGCCATTGTGGCAAAATCTGCTTTGTATTGACCAGTTTAGCCTTTTTGAAAAATCGATTTTTTCATTTAATTATGGCAATGGACATAATTAAAATCTATATGCCCGGGGGCCTAGTTTGATATAGCTGTAGTTACCTTTTAGAAGAAAATGGCCATTTGTTGCATCACAATCACATGATCGAGAATTCAGGCCATACTTCATTGACAATGTGCCAGCAGCAAGACTTCCTCTAGGTGCTATTATCTGAATGATCCCTCCTGCTCCACCACCCAAATGGTACGTGTCACTTGGTTGATGTGCCTGTCCTCCATCCACAATAAGTTTTCCTGTCTCCTTCATTTCTACCTGTTAGTAAAAAACTGTCATTTTATTTGCAACAGCGAATATCCACCTAAACAAACAAAAACTGAATTGCATTGCCTAGCCGGCTGTGTGCTCGGCATCTGTGTCTAATTGTCTTTTTGTGTTTGAAAAGTTTCAGTTCGGACGCATTACGTGTGCATATTACCTTTTTATTCTTTTTAAGTTAAATAATCTTAAATAGATAACACCTGTATTCCGTTACAATATTCTTTTTCTACAAAATTATTTAACGATCAGAGTCTTGAATAAATTATTATCATTATTGTTATCACATAGGTGAATCGCATGAAATCGGACATATTGCTTAACACGCGATAGTATTTTGATACCTATGATAGATGCAAACTCTCAGTTATCAAAACTCTCAATCATCGAGGGGATAATAGGCAAACTTTCTACTTTTTCGGCCATTGAGACAAACTGTAAACGAAACTTTTCTTTTCGAGTAAAATCTCGTCGAACACGTAAGATAAATGTGACGAACTTACTAGCATTTTTGTGGACTTCTTATTAGAACACACGTAAACGGACTGTGTACCCTCAACAAGAACAAGTTCAACGACTTTATTTGTAGCCCGCATCCATTTTAGTAGACCTTATAAAAATTTACAAAAAAACTGGCTGCCCTAAATAACCGTAAGGGGCAGAAAAAAGAGAAGCCATACTTTTCATAAAAGCGCTAGAGCATAATTGACAATTAGATTATAAGCTCGAGATTTCTATGGGGTGATAGTTATTACGGCGTTCGACCTCGTAGACTATCACCTCAGAGAAATTGAGAGCAAATAATCTACTTTTTTAAGTAGAATTGTTACTAAAATTTCCTTCAAACAACGGTTTCTAATTATTTCTCCAGGTATTATTAAACTTTGCGCCTTAAAAAGATCATTCGAATTGGATTGTCATTTTTAAAATTGAAAGTTGTGTGCGCGCGCGCATCAGTTTTTTCAATGATTTCAACTTTTTTAAAAGTCAAGAAACCGTAAATGTCCTTTGTTTAGTCTTCTCAGGAACTTAATTAGCCATTCAGGCATCGAACATTTCCCCCCAAAGCTTTGGAAAAACGAAAGAAACTTCGCCATTTCGTAGACGACCTCCAGCCACTGAACACTAATTAACAATTAGATTATGAGCTTGAGATTTCTATGAGGTTAAATCGAAAGCGAATCTAATTGTTTTAGTAGAATTCTGACTCAAATAAACGTCAATAATGGTTTCCAATCATTTTTCTCCGTATTATTGAATTTTACGCCTTGACAAAATCGCGCGTATTGAATTGTCTTTAATTGGTAAATTTGTAGTTTTTTACGCGCGCGCGCCCGTTTTTTCAAAAAGTTTAAGTTTTTAAAGTCAAGAACCGTCAATATCCTTCTTTTAGTCTTCACAGGAATTTAATTACCCGTTTTTAATTACCCGATGAAAACATTGCATTTCGTGGACGACCAACAACTACTGCTCTCTAATTAAACAATAGAGTGTCGACTGTCGACTGTCGAGGAATTATCGGCTGATAGTTACCCCGCGGAAATTTGATGTTCTTAAAAAATATATTTGCAAGAGAAGCGAAGCTTCGAGGGCAAATATGCCACTTTTAAGAACATCAAATTTCCAAGGAGCAACTATCAGACCGATAGTTCCGAGACATAAACACTCTATTGTCTTTATTGTCTACCACTGAATTTTCTTCCGCGCACCAGTTCAAAAATCATATTGATTTATTTTCAACTTTTTGTGCCGTGACAGTCAAATGTAAAATTTCAAAAAGAAAATAGACAAAACCTACTTAATACAATTTCAAATGTTAATTTTCTATAACTCCGCTTGTTTACAGAGAAATTTTCACGGACGAGTACTATCCATCGAGTACTTTCCTCGGACGGGCACTATGGGCTGATAGTGTCTCTCAGCCGATGAACACTTTCGCGTCACGTGATCAGTTTAAACCTGTAAGAATCGGAGAAAATTTAGTGGCGAACTATAATGGCTGATAGTATAAGAGCAGCTTAGCCAATCAGATTGCAGCATTTGCATTAGTATACCAGTAGTATTCTACTAATGGCTGATAGTGTGCAATGGCTCAGCCAATCAGATTATAGCATTTGCATTGGTATACTAGTGGAATTCTACTTATAATATAGAGTTTTAGGGTCATTAAATAATGCAGAAAGTATGGGCACACACACACATACACACACGCAT